>NW_025533494.1:532500-545000 GCF_020615455.1 Coregonus clupeaformis | reverse complement strand
TAATGGGCTGATCCTCAGAGCAGCATTCCTATCTAGTCAGCATCCTCTCTTTCATGGCTTGTCTCTCTCTGCAGTCTGGTCACACTCTGGCTGTGTTAATGAAGTCTACACATCCTATCACAGGGACAACTCACATAGCCAGCAGTCACACACCATGCAGTGCTACAGTACAGCTCTTTTATCACACTGAAATAGCTTTGGGTAGAATGTGTCAGAATGACATTGAGAGTGAGTCGCGGTGACAGTTGTAGTTACTGTGAGGAGACAGTGTTGTAGTTACAGCAAGGTTTACTAAAGGTTAGATAAAGGTGTAGCTGGTTACATGAAGGTTGGATAAACGTTGAATAGAGGGTTTGCTAGAGACTAAACAGACACCAACTGTAGTTTAAATACCAACTATTTGCTACATGTTGATTAGAGGTTGAATAAAGCTTAAATGAAGGTTGAATAGAGGTAAATAAAGGTTGAATAGAGGTAAATAAAGGTTGAATAGAGGTAAATAAAGGTTGAATAGAGGTAAATAAAGGTTGAATAAAGGTTGAATAGAGGTTAAATGAAGGTTGAATAGAGGTTATCTAAGGGTTCCTACCTCAGCCATGTTGATGAGTCCCAGAGCCAGGGTCTTGTAGCCCAGGATGGTTCGGTTCTTATAACGTTTACGCCGCTGGAGCATGATCTGGAGTTTGTTGGCATCTCTCTTCAAGAAGTGGGGGTACTGTGGTGGAACAAACACATGCACACACACAGGTCAGGATATCACACAGGTCAGGATATCACACAGGTCAAAAATGATAAATGAGTGAAAAGAGAATCATGACCTTCCTCTGTTCTCTTCTCAGCCTGTATAATTACGGAGGGAGGGAGGGATAATTGGAGTGCTGCGTAACATTCCTGTTCTCTGACCCGTCTCTGACTCCAGGATGTGACGGATCAGGATCACATAACCTTTTCTAAACCTACATTCATTATGCGCAGCACACCAACTTTCAATGGAAAGTTGAACCAAAGTTGAACCAACTTGAATTTAGTGGGATGAACCCCAGTTCCGCCTACTATAATGACCCCAATGCCCATGTAATTAGAAATGACTTGGCCATTTGACCTGATCAGGAAAAAACCCTGGGTTGAAAAACATAGTTAGGAATAGACTCCATTCCTTTCTAATCTTTCTAATAGACCAGTAGTAGTGTACCTACCTGTAAAGAGAAGGTGAGCTGAAGGTCTGTCTCAGTCAGGCCCGCTGAAGACAACAATATCTCATTGGACCTCAGGATCCTCTTAGAACCCTGAGAAAGAGATGGAGGCAAGGAGGAAGGAGGGGGGGGTGGAAGACCGGAAAAGAGATAGAGGAGATGAGGGAGGGAGGGAGGAAAGAGGGAAACAGAGAGGGAGAAAAGAAGGGAGGAAAGCGAGATCTGCTTGAAGATAATCATTGACGTACCACAGATAACTCTAAACAATCAGCATTCATCAACCCCATCCAGAGAGAAGAGGGATGGAGGGAGGAGGGGGGAGGGGGAAAGAGGGAAACAGAGAGGGAGAAAAGAAGGGAGGATTGAGAGGGGGAGGACCGAGAATGAGAAGAGAAGAGAGTAGTGACAGAGAGGAGAGGAGGAATTGAGGGATGCTGGGCATTGAATTGACAGAAGAGGAGAAGAGGTAGGAGAGAAACAGAGAGAGATAGAGAGAGAGAGAGAGAGAGAGAGAGAGAGAGAGAGAGAGAGAGAGAGAGAGAGAGAGAGAGAGAGAGAGAGAGAGAGAGAGAAACAGAGAGAGAGAGAGAGAGAGAAACAGAGAGAGAGAGAGAAACAGAGAGAGAGAGAGAGAGAGAGAGAGAGAGAGATATAGAGTGGTCTGAGCAGTACCTGTAGTTTGACAGCGATGACCACGGAGGTGAGGTCTTTATCAAGCTCCTTCAACATGATCAGCTTCTTCAGCGTCAGGTTGAACAGCCTGGAGAACACAGGAGGGAGACACTCAGAAACATGTACAAACAACATTATAGGAACGTTAGATTAACCACTTAACCAATATGGTACAGATCACGGTCACTGAGAATACAGGAGGGAGACACAGGTACAAACAACATTATAGGTTAATCCATGGTACAGAACACACTGTCACTGGCTTGTGCATTTCAAAAGGACACTGTACAGAAAACCACATTACATCACCTCAACGTTAGATGAACCATTATGGTATAGGATACATTGTCACTGGCTACTCAATTTTTACAGAGAAGGAAGGGACCTTTCATTTGCTTTTCCAATTGCTATTACAGTCAATCACAGCTAAACAAAAACTCAGAAAAGTAAGTCAACAGTCCTTTAAACTGAATCCACCTCAGAGACATACATTGCATGATGGGGATGCCCTCCCCACTCACCCTCAGCCCTCCCCACTCACCCTCAGCCCTCCCCACTCAGCCCTCCCCACTCACCCTCAGCCCTCCCCACCCACCCTCAGCCCTCCCCACCCACCCTCAGCCCTCACTCCTCACCCTCAGCCCTCCCCTCCCATCTACCCTCAGCTCTCCCTCCCGATCCCCTGGCTGCTCCCCCCACCCATCCTCCTCCACCCCTCCTCCCCCACCCCCTCCTCCTCCACCCCTCCTCCTCTGCCTCTCCTCCTCCACTCCTCCTCCTCTGCCTCTCCTCCTCTACCACTCCTCCTCCACCCCTCCTCCCAACAACAGAACAGTCCAACCAGAAGGTCAGTGTGTTGAATTACTCACATCTGGGGCCTCAGAGGCATAACGTAAACTAAAATTGGCCTGGACAGAGAGATGGAGGGAAGGAGGGAGTGGGTTAGGAGGAGAAGAGAGACAAAGGGGTTGTTAGACAGACAGACAGAGACAGGCAGACAGACAGTGACAGGCAGACAGACAGAGACAGGCAGACAGACAGTGACAGACAGACAGACAGACAGACAGACAGACAGACAGACAGACAGACTGTCACGCCCTGGCTCAGGGGACACTTAAATGTTGAGTCAGGGTGTGTATATTCTTTGTGGTGTTTTCTATGTTTTGATCTATTATGTGTATATCTATGTTGGCCGGTGTGGTTCCCAATCAGAGGCAGCTGTAGCTCGTTGTCTCTGATTGGGGATCATACTTAGGCAGCCTATTGGCACTAGTGGGTTGTGGGATCTTGTTCCGGGTAAGGTTTGTTGTATGTACAACCTTAGGACTTCACGTTTTCGTTTGTTTGTTGTTTTGTCGTGTGTTTATTCAGTGTAAATAAACATGTACGTATATCACGCTGCGCGTTGGTCTGACCCGTCATTAGACGAACGTGACACAGACAGACAGACAGACAGTGACAGTTATACAGAGACAGGCAGACAGACAGACAGAGACAGGCAGACAGACAGACAGGGCTAATGTGGCCTGGTAACAGCAGGGTAATGACTGTCATAAATAACCAGTTAGTGGAGCCATACCCCCTACCCTCTAGTCACTTTGTGTAGGTCTGATAGGGTCAGTCAGATAAATATAAGCCAGCTATAATTAGGACTGGATAAGTACATGGTAATACGAGCTACAATCTGCCCTCTGATAGGTTAGGTGGAAATGATCCAAACCATTTAGATCTAGCAGAACTTGGGAGTAGGGGGTATGGAGTAGGGGGTAGGGAGTATGGGGTAGGGGGTAGGGGTTATGGAGTAGGGGTTAGGGGGTATGGAGTAAGGGATAGGGGGTAGGGAGTAGGGGTTAGGGGGTATGGAGTAGGAAGTAGGGGATAGGGGTAGGGAGTAGGGGTTAGGGGGTATGGAGTAGGGGGTATGGAGTAGGGGATAGGGAGTAGGGGTTAGGGGGTATGGAGTAGGGGTTAGGGGGTAGGGAGTAGTTGATAGGGGGTAGGGAGTAGGGGGTAGGGGGTATGGAGTAGGGGTTAGGGGGTATGGAGTAGGGGATAGGGGGTAGGGAGTAAGGGTTAGGGGGTATTGAGTAGGGGGTAGGGAGTAGGGGGTACGGAGTAGGGGGTATGCTGATATGGATAGGAGGTTGAGGATAGTTATAATGCTGATATGGACAGGAGGTTGAGGATAGTTATAATGCTGATATGGACAGGAGGTTGAGGATAGTTATAATGCTGATATGGATAGGAGGTTGAGGATAGTTATAATGCTGATATGGATAGGAGGTTGAGGATAGTTATAATGCTGATATGGATAGGAGGTTGAGGATAGTTATAATGCTGATATGGACAGGAGGTTGAGGATAGTTATAATGCTGATATGGATAGGAGGTTGAGGATAGTTATAATGCTGATATGGATAGGAGGTTGAGGATAGTTATAATGCTGATATGGACAGGAGGTTGAGGATAGTTATAATGCTGATATGGACAGGAGGTTGAGGATAGTTATATTGCTGATATGGACAGGAGGTTGAGGATAGTTATAATGCTGATATGGACAGGAGGTTGAGGATAGTTATAATGCTGATATGGACAGGAGGTTGAGGATAGTTATAATGCTGATATGGACAGGAGGTTAAGGGATAGTTATAATGCTGATATGGACAGGAGGTTGAGGATAGTTATAATGCTGATATGGACAGGAGGTTGAGGATAGTTATAATGCTGATATGGACAGGAGGTTAAGGATAGTTATAATGCTGATATGGACAGGAGGTTGAGGATAGTTATAATGCTGATATGGACAGGAGGTTGAGGATAGTTATAATGCTGATATGGACAGGAGGTTAAGGATAGTTATAATGCTGATATGGACAGGAGGTTGAGGATAGTTATAATGCTGATATGGACAGGAGGTTAAGGATAGTTATAATGCTGATATGGACAGGAGGTTGAGGTTTGGTTACAGAAGAAAGACATGCATGTGTAAAAAAAGAGCCAGGGTGTTAAAACACCATAATGTCTGAAGGTTGATGATCAGTGTGCTATTACATTGTTTTATTGATTTATTTAACCTTTATTAAATAAAGTGATGATGAATCAAGAAAGATGACAAGGTAGTGTATCAAGGACATCCTACTACATGTTAATATTCATGATGAACTATGATCAAACATGATTACTGTGCATAATCATAACCCCTTTATGACTTGGAGTGTCATCAAAAATGTCCATGAAATTACAAAGTGAGCATACCAAATATCAAACACCTCCATCACGTCAATTTGAATTACAGACAGTCCACAGTCATGAGCCAAATTCATAATAAAAACAATTGTATGGAGAGTAATGGAGTCCAGGGCCCGAATTCACAGTGTCTCAGAGTAGGAGTGCTGATCTAGGATCAGGTCCGCCCCTCCATAAAATAATATTCATTATGATTTAAAAGGATAACTGATCCTAGATCCTACTCTGAGACGCTTTGTGAATACAGGCCCAGTAGGCCTAATCTTTACTACTACAGCTCTCTCCTGCTCTCTCCTAGCGTGGGGCTGTGTCTGCCTCTCTCATCGACTGTCTCTATTAACTCTCTCGCTCTCTCTCTCTTGCGCTCTCTTTCCCCTCTCTCCCTCTCTCTCTCTTCCCCCCTCTCACTCTTTCCCTCTCTCTCTCTCTCTCTCTCTCTCTCTCTCTCTCCCTCCTTCTGCCCCTCTCCATCTCGCTCTTGCTCTCAATCTCTCCCTCTCTCTCTCCATCCGCCTCTCTCTCTCTCTTTCTCGCTCCCCTCCCTTTCTCTTGACACTAGGGTCAGACTGACTTGTAAAACACCAAGGATCCCTGTTTACATAAATGGTACTCTCCCTGTGTGTGTGTGTGTGTGTGTGTGTGTGTGTGTGTGTGTGTGTGTGTGTGTGTGTACGTGCGTGTGCATACGTGCATGCGTGTGCGTGTGTCAGGAGTGTTAGCCACCTGCCTTTTGAAATACCACAGAAAATACCATAGTGTTTTTTACAGCTAAATTAAGCTAAATGTACAGCTAAATTAATGCTAAATGTACAGATAAATGAATGCTAATCTAATCTCTTCTCTCACTGATATTTATTCTAAAGTCTTAGGCATCTGTCTGCAACAACATAAATCCCCTATTTTGACGTATGAAATGGGGCTAGGCTTGTCAACAATACAAAGCCTTTGCATTAATTCTCCATCACGGCTTTAGTAGGGAAAGGAATAAATATGGATGAAACTGTGATATTACACACACACACACACACACACACACACACACACACACACACACACACACACACACACACACAAAAAAAAAAAAAAAAAAAAAAAAACACACACACACACACACACACACACACACACACACACACACACACACACACACACACACACACACACACACACACCAGGCTATTGGAGGAGATTTAAATTCCTGACTGTGGCTTTAAGAAGCAGGTGCAATATGGTTCCCTTGGTAACAGACACTACCATGGGACATGACCTTGCTGTGTCATCTGTTTCATACAAGCAAGCTGCGTCCGAGACACACAACACACAACACAAGACACACACATACCTCCCCACGTTTCCACTTCCCTCCTGTGCATTTTCTCAATCGTTCTGCCTGACCTTCAGAATGCCCCCTCCCTCCCTCCTTCCCTCCATATATAGGTAATAGGGGGTCATTTGGAACACATCCGAACACCTATTATCCTCAGCAGTCAGGGGGAAAGACAAGCGCACGGTTTAATTGTTACAGTCCGGCTGTAAGGTTCTGTATTTGTTTTCTTAGTCAACCTTGTGTTCTTGAACGTAGCCCTGTATCTTTGTGTTCTTGAACGTAGCCCTGTTTCTTTGTGTTCTTGAACGTAGCCCTGTATCTTTGTGTTCTTGAACGTAGCCCTGTCTTTCATTTTTGTTCATTGATTTCACCTGTGTTAGTTACTCACCTGGTCTCATCAGCTCCTTATTTAGTTCAGTTCTTTCTGTTTGTGCCTTGTTATAGATTGTTTGTGAGAACCAGTTATAGTCTTCAGTCCTAGTTTTGATTCTCCTGCCTGTTTGCCTACCTGTGTATGACCATTGCCTGCCTGTGACCACGATTCCTGCCTCCTGCGAAGGCCTAATAAACACCTGCCACGCTCTGCGCGTGAATCTACACCTTTTTCTCCCTGAGTATTCATTACACCGGCTTCAAACGCACTAACCGTCCTTCTGACCTCTGACCGTGTGCTAGGGGAGTGGTGTACCGTTGCCTGGTTCCTTCAGTGTGGAGTCCAAAAGGGATCATAAGCCTCTTGGGGGGATTTGAAAAATGAAAAGGGCACCATGTCAGGATACACCACCACCCTTCAACCCTTCACATACACACATCTACACACACCCACAAACCTGACAGTAAGGCTCCTTCAATCGGTGTGAGGTGATAGCCATGGAACAAGAGGAAGGAGGAGGTGGGTGGAGGACATTAAATGACAGAAAATATGGCCATGGTTCTGAGCCATTTTGAAGGGAAACTGACAACAGTTTTAAAATAGAACTGTTGAAGTCTAACGACTGCATGTATCAAGGGAAAAACACTGTGGAGATGAAGACGTCTGCTGTTGTTGCTATTGTTGGGAAGACAAGCTGTAACATTTATTTCAAATCCCCTATTAATACTGTAGAAACCCCAGTGTAACCCCAGTGTCACAATGTAGTGTTGTTTCCTGTAGGGACACAACAGATTACATACACTGCTCAAAAAAATAAAGGGAACACTTAAACAACACAATGTAACTCCAAGTCAATCACACTTCTGTGAAATAAAACTGTCCACTTAGGAAGCAACACTGATTGACAATAAATGTCACATGCTGTTGTGCAAATGGAATAGACAACAGGTGGAAATTATAGGCAATTAGCAAGACACCCCCAATAAAGGACTGGTTTTGCAGGTGGTGACCACAGACCACTTCTCAGTTCCTATGCTTCCTGGCTGATGTTTTGGTCACTTTTGAAGGCTGGCGGTGCTTTCACTCTAGTGGTAGCATGAGACGGAGTCTACAACCCACACAAGTGGCTCAGGTAGTGCAGCTCATCCAGGATGGCACATCAATGCAAGCTGTGGCAAGAAGGTTTGCTGTGTCTGTCAGCGTAGTGTCCAGAGCATGGAGGCGCTACCAGGAGACAGGCCAGTACATCAGGAGACGTGGAGGGAGGCCGTAGGAGGGCAACAACCCAGCAGCAGGACCGCTACCCCCCGCCTTTGTGCAAGGAGGAGCAGGAGGAGCACTGCCAGAGCCCTGCAAAATGACCTCCAGCAGGCCACAAATGTGCATGTGTCTGCTCAAACGGTCAGAAACAGACTCCATGAGGGTGGTATGAGGGCCCGACGTCCACAGGTGGGGGTTGTGCTTACAGCCCAACACCGTGCAGGACGTTTGGCATTTGCCAGAGAACACCAAGATTGGCAAATTCGCCACTGGCGCCCTGTGCTCTTCACAGATGAAAGCAGGTTCACACTGAGCACATGTGACAGACGTGACAGAGTCTGGAGACGCTGTGGAGAACGTTCTGCTGCCTGCAACATCCTCCAGCATGACCGGTTTGGCGGTGGGTCAGTCATGGTGTGGGGTGGCATTTCTTTGGGGGGCCGCACAGCCCTCCATGTGCTCGCCAGAGGTAGCCTGACTGCCATTAGGTACCGAGATGAGATCCTCAGACCCCTTGTGAGACCATATGCTGGTGCGGTTGGCTCTGGGTTCCTCCTAATGCAAGACAATGCTAGACCTCATGTGGCTGGAGTGTGTCAGCAGTTCCTGCAAGAGGAAGGCATTGATGCTATGGACTGGCCCGCCCATTCCCCAGACCTGAATCCAATTGAGCACATCTGGGACATCATGTCTCACTCCATCCACCAACGCCACGTTGCACCACAGACTGTCCAGGAGTTGGCGGATGCTTTAGTCCAGGTCTGGGAGGAGATCCCTCAGGAGACCATCCGCCACCTCATCAGGAGCATGCCCAGGCGTTGTAGGGAGGTCATACAGGCACGTGAAGGCCACACACACTACTGAGCCTCATTTTGACTTGTTTTAAGGACATTACATCAAAGTTGGATCAGCCTGTAGTGTGGTTTTCCACTTTAATTTTGAGGGTGACTCCAAATCCAGACCTCCATGGGTTGATAAATTTGATTTCCATTGATAATTTTTGTGTGATTTTGTTGTCAGCACATTCAACTATGTAAGTATTTAATAAGATTATTTCATTCATTCATTCAGATCTAGGATGTGTTATTTTAGTGTTCCCTTAATTTTTTTTAGCAGTGTATTTAATACCAGTACAGTACATTTCCAGCTGAATTCTCATGTATTCTGGAATTCGTCAAATATAAAGCTCAGCTGAACTAAAATCCACGGTTTGGCGTCAGAATTGACCAGAGGTCATCATTGGTTATGTTTAGGGCTGTGACGATTGTGGAATTTTGGGTAATGATTAATTGTCATGCAAACGGCCACGGTTATTGTAAAAATTGTAATTTTTGTTGAAAAATATGTTGAGCGTGTAATGCATCTCAGAAAATGAGCTACGACAAACCTAATGAATACAACATAGCTTTGGTAACACCCGTCTCAAAAACAAATGGTTCTGACCGCTTCAAACTTTTGGAAATGAAGCTTCTCCTCCCAACGATGCCGTTCTGCTCATAAAATGACTATCAACTTTACCCACTTCATGTAAAAATTGAAAACTGCTATTGGGTAAATCATATCTACGTGAATATAAAGTTCAATCCCCCTTCTCCTAAAATGAATATGTATTAAGACAATTATTAGATATTGTCCATAATGGTCTATTACACGAATATATGATAATTGTGCCAGCGCTAGTTATGTTATGGTTGAGAAGAGACCGACGCAGACCATTATCATTGGGTTGCGTTAAGGTCGACCGATGCAGACCGTTATCATTGGGTTGTGTTAAGGTCGACCGATGCAGACCGTTATCATTGGGTTGTGTTAAGGTCGACCGATGCAGACCGTTATCATTGGGTTGTGTTAAGGTCGACCGATGCAGACCATTATCATTGGGTTGTGTTAAGGTCGACCGATGCAGACCGTTATCATTGGGTTGTGTTAAGGTCGAACGATGCAGTGCGTTATTGTTACGAACCCCGTGGCTTTAAAAGTCTAGGGTGGATGGAAAAGAGGCCCGCAACATAACTCATGCAAATTAGGCTATTGCCAAGGAACGGTGAGAACAAAATACGCCAACAATCAAATGCTACCGTCAAACACACAATGTTTATTTATAAAACACACGGTAAATGGTTTGGGGAAAAGGGGCTGAGCTGGACCCAAGGAATGAAACAATAAAGTCAAAAAACCCTAAACTGATCTTGCCTGCCTCAATAACTACTAAGCTTACTGCTAACCATACAAAAATACAGTGGGTGATCCGCTCAGGTCTAACTAGTGTGTTTAGACAAGGTTTTCCTACAGGTAGTGTATGCCCAAGGGCGACTTGCTAAATCCCCCTTTTCCCAGGCACAAACAAACAATATAGGTACCATACAGACTAAACAGTTAATGAGTGAGTACACAAAAAACAAGACACCACCGTATACATACTCACAAACAAAAAGAGTCTCTCTGTCAGCAAACACAACTGACTAGCTTTTAACACAAGGGGATGTGTGATATGATTGGGTAAGAAAACAGAAACAGGTGGTGCAATCAGGAGAAATGTCCACTGATTGGTCCCCTCAGCAATCAGCAGATTAACTGATGACTGACAGGTGGGACACACCAACGACCTCCAATCAGGAACACCAAGGACACCTGTGATTAGGGCAGTAGGAGAGGAAAAACACATACAGGATACCTGTATCCGTAACAGTTATCATTGGGTTGCTTTAAGGTCGAACGATGCAGTGCGTTATCATTGGGTTGCGTTAAGGTTGACCGACACAGACCGTTATCATTGGGTTGCGTTAAGGTTGACCGACGCAGACCGTTATCATTGGGTTGCGTTAAGGTTGACCGACGCAGACCGTTATCATTGGGTTGCGTTAAGGTCGACCGACAAAGACAGTTATAATTGGGTTGTGTTAAGGTCGACCGAAACAGACAGTTATAATTGGGTTGTGTTAAGGTCGACCGACACAGACCATTATCATTGGGTTGTGTTAAGGTCGACCGACACAGACAGTTATAATTGGGTTGTGTTAAGGTCGTAGCTATAGTAGTAGCTATAGGGCTTTAGAGGTGTGTTTTGTGTTAACTGGGTCTATCTCCCTATAGGAGTAGCTCCATAGTGCCAGGGGCCAATCACCAGCCATGCAGGACAGTGAGTCACAGAACTCTCCAATCTGGTCACCGTCGAATCCCAACACCCTGACCACTGACGACTGACTGAGCCAATGGGGCTGCCGCAGGGATGGAGCCCCAGTTAGGAGTAGACAGAGACGTCACAGCCCATTGGATGGCTTGGCTGTCAATCATAATGGGTGGAGATGGGGAATGTGCTTGAGGGTGAAGATAGTAAAAGGAATTGCGGTGTCTGCATGCGTGGAGGTTGATTAGCATGCGTCTCAGCCAACCAGACAGACTCCAGAGGGACTAGGGATCTACAGTGCTTTCAGAAAGTATTCACACCAAGGGCTGTTACGGTGACCGTATTACCGCCACACCGGCGGTCATGAGCCATGAAGGCAGTCAAATTCCACATGACCGTTTAGTCACGGTAATTAGGCTTCTCCAAGCTCTGATGTTGCTGATGGTCATTAGTAGCCTACCAAACTTGCTAACTGCCTGGTACTCAGCACTCTATTGTCCCTCTAATCACCCTGACATCAATGCAAATGTTTTCGAAAATCTAATCAAACACTTAATGAGAGCCCATGAGCTCATGTTGCGTAACATTTCTATAGGCTATGCAATTGCGGGAGAAAACACAGAGTGATGGCAGCTAATAAAAATAGGAGGATCCTATCAGCTTTCTATAGGCTAGGACTACTATATTTATTTCTCAACTTTCCTAATATTAAGTACATTGCTTATATTTACAATAGGAGTATAGCCTACCTGGCTGGCATGAAAATAAACCACGGGTAAAAGCGTCCTCCATTCGCTATTTAAGTGCATTGATGTCATGTTTTTTTTCCCCGCTGCCCCTGTTTTGATACAGGTGCATGATAAATGGTCCATTCTAAATCAAAACAAATGTCACACATATATTATTTAGTATATGGAAATCCAAAATAGTCTGATGGGTGACAATATTAGCCTATCACTTGTGAATTATATAATTTACTTGTGAATGATTCCCAGCATAAGAAACAACCTCATGTAGTCTAGCCCATAGGCCTATACGTTTTAATAAGGTTTGTATCACAACTAAAGTGGCCAAATAACTTCTTAAAATTAAGCACATTAATCTGCTTTACAAGAGGTGTAGAGCCGAACTGGCATATATAAGCAGCGCGTGAGTTTCAAGTTTGGGGAAGATAATCTACACTATAAAAATGCATTACATTAATAAAAGCATTACATGCATTATTGCATTTGCGGTCACTTTTGATAATGGTGTTTTCCGCTAATGGAACATTTGCGCTTATAGCCTACTACCATGTGCCCAT
>NW_025533494.1:520000-525000 GCF_020615455.1 Coregonus clupeaformis | reverse complement strand
AGGCCCTAAAGGTGTGGAGGCATTGGCTTAGAGGGGCTCAACACCCTTTCCTCATTCTGACTGACCACCGTAACCTGGAGTACATCCGGGCAGCTAGGAGATTGAAACCCTCGTCAGGCTAGGTGGAACATGTTCCTGACCCGGTTTGTTTTTAAGATCACATACATCCCAGGGTCCCAGAACGGTAAGGCAGATGCCCTGTCCCGGCGGTATGACACAGAGGAGAGGTCCATTGAGCCTACTCCCATACTGCCGGAGTCTTGTCTGGTGGCTCCAGTGGTGTGGGAGGTCGATGTGGAAATCGAGCCCGGGCACTGCGTGACTCGACCCTACTCCCCCGAGTGTCCTGTGGGGCGGGACGACGTTCCGCTCGAGGTTCGTGATCGCCTTATTTATTGGGCTCATACATTCACCCTCCTCTGACAACCAGGTATTGGCCGGACAGTGTACTGCCTTAGCGTGAAATACTGGTGGCCAACGTTAGCTAAGGATGTGAGGGTTTATGTCTCCTCCTGCTCGGTGTGCGCCCAGTGTAAGGCACCTAGACATTTGCCCAGGGGAAAGTTACATCCCCTGCCCGTTCCACAACGAGCCATGGTCCCACCTCTCGGTGGATTTTGTGACCGACTCTACCCCCTCCCAGGGGAATACCACCATTTTGGTCGTTGTGGATCGGTTTTCCAAGGCCTGTCGTCTCCTCCCAATGCCGGGTCTCCTACTGCCCTACAGACCGCTGAGGCCCTATTTACCCACGTGTTCCGGCACTATGGGGTCCCCCGAGGATATTGTGTCTGACCGAGGTCCCCAGTTCACCTCCAGAGTCTGGGGGCGTTCATGGAACGCTTTGGGGGTCTCGGTGAGCCTTACCTCGGGGTACCACCCAGAGAGCAATGGGCAGGTTGAACGAGTCAACCAGGATGTGGGTAGGTTTCTGAGGTCCTATTGCCAGGGCCGGCCGGAGGAGTGGTCTAGGTATATCCCTGGGCAGAGATGGCCCAGAACTCTCTCCGCCACTCCTCCACCAATTTAACACCTTTCCAGTGTGTTTTTAGGGTATCAGCCGGTCCTGGCACCATGGCACGAGAGCCAGATCGAGGCCCTGCGGTGGATGAGTGGATTCGCGCTCGGAGGAGGCGTGGGGCGCTGCCCATGTCCATCTGCAGCGGGCCATCCGTCGACAAAAGGCGAGCGCCGATCGCCACCGCAGTGAGGGACCGGTGTACGCACCGGGAGATCGAGTCTGGCTCCGACTCGAAAGCCTGCCCCTCCGCCTGCCCTGCCGGAAGCTGGGTCGGCGGTTTGTGGGGCCCTTTAAAGTCCTGAGAAGATTGAACGAGGTGTTTACAGGTTACAACTGCCATGATTACAAGAATATTAACCCCTCGTTCCATGTGTCTCTTCTCAGGCACGGTGGCTAGCCCACTCCAAGAAGATGAGATAGGAGAGACCCCTCCGCCCCCTTTGGACATCAAGGGGGCCCCGCGTACAGGGTCCGGACCATCTTGGACTCGAGGCGCCGGATGAGTGGTCTCCAGTATCTCGTGGAGTGGGAGGGTACGGTCCGGGAGGAACGGTGCTGGGTGCCTAGGAGGGACATCCTTGATCCATCCCTCCTGACTGAGTTCCACCGTGGGCATCCCACGCACCCGGGTCCGCGTCCTCCTGGCCGTCCCGAGGCCGGGGTCGGCGCACGGCTGAGCCGCGCGTCAAGGGGGGTACTGTCACGGATTCTGCCGAGGCTGCTCCTCCTCCTAGTTCGGGGCAGGCTTCGGCGTCGTCGTCCCCCGGAGTACTAGCTGCCACCGTTGAATGTTTCTATGTTTGATTGCTTTTGTCTGTCTATTACACCTGTGTCCGTTTGTGTCTGATTACGTGTTCTATAAGTTGCCTGTGTTGTATTGGTTAGGTTGTGTGTTGTTTTTCGCCTGTCCTTAGTGCTGCGTGTTTTTTCTCTGTTTTGTTTTTTATTGTTTTACGCATAGTTGCGTAATTGCTCGCCTCTGTTTTGTTTTGAGGCCGTTCATTGTATCTTTGCCTTGTGGTTTCACAAGTAAACTTTGTTGGACTAAGCTTCGGTGTCCTGCGCCTGACTCCCACACCACATACACCTCAGCCTTGACACAAACAGTGCAGAGAAATTCATTGAAACATTGAACTCAAATGAAATGATGAACTCTATACAGTTCTTCAATAACTCACAATACCAAAACAATAAAGAAGGTGTCAATTCGGCTACTCAAAACATAAATTGCATATTCCAAAAAGCACCATCAAAAGCACATTTGAGAAAACCAAAGAAATACAACATCAGAAACAAAAAACAAAATGTTTCTGAAAAATTGTTTGATAACGAATGTAAAACAATTAGAAAACACCTAAGACAAATGTCAAATGATAAACTTTGAAACTCTGAAACAATATAAACATACACTGAAACGCAAGAAATTGAACTATACCAATAAGACACTTGATGAAATTGAAAACGCAATTGACCAAAATCAATTGTGGAACAATTTAAGCATGACAAAGCCACAAGAATTAGCCATACAAGATGAAGGAATTTGGAAAACTTATTTTGATAATCTATACAAAAACATTCCACAAAAATACTTACAAAATAACCAATTAGAAATTCAAGAAAAATTGAACATCCTTGAATTTGTCATTAAAAACAGCCAAAATCCATTAGATTACCCAATAACCCAACAAGAACTAAATGAAAAGCTAAAATCTATAAAAACCAAAGAAGGCTTGTGGTCTAGATAACATCAGAAATAGAATGCTGAAAAACAGCACACCTGAGTTGCAAAATGCTGTGCTTCAATTGTTCAACATGGTACTAACTTCTGGCTGCTTTCTGATGTCTGCAACCAGGGCCTCATCTCCCCTATCCACAAAAGTGGAGACAAATCAGACCCCAATAATTACAGGGGAATATGCGTAAACAGCAACTTGGGAAAGGTTTTCTGTAGCATTTTGAATTAAAGAATTCAAACCTTTCTTCAAGAAAAAATTTAATAAGTAAATGTCAAATTGGCTTTCTCCCCAACCATTGCACTACTGACCATATATACACCTTACACACACTAATTAATAAACACGTCCACCAAAAAAAAGAGGGCAAAATCTTTGCTTGCTTTATTGACTTTAAAAAAGCATTTGATTTTATTTGGCACAAAGGGCTATTCTTCAAAATTCTCCAAAGTGGGATTGGTGGTAAGGTGTATGACTTAATAAAATGTATGTACACAGAAAACAAGTGTGCAATAAAAATCTAAAACCAAAGAACATAATTATTTTCTCAACGTTGAGGTGTGAGACAAGGCCGCAACTTGAGTCCAAACCTTTTCAACATTTATATAAATTAATTATAAAAAAAATTACTCATTACTTGGTCTGACCATATCTGCATCGGGAAACTTTAATATGGCAGTGAATGCACTCAAAGAAAAAGTCCGCAGAGCATTGCATGCAATAAAAACATCCCAATTAGAATTTGGACCAAAATATTTGACAGCATAATCCTATCAATAGCTCTTTACGGAAGTGAGGTTTGGGGGCCACTCAATAAACTGGACTTTAAAATGTGGGACAAACATCCAATTGAAGCCCTACATGCAGAATTCTGTCGGAAAATTCTACAAGTCCAAAGAAATACACCAACTAATGCATGTAGGGCAGAATTGGGCCGCTTTCCAGTGGTAATTCAAGTCCAAATTCAAGTCTCCAATTTAAAGCACTTCAAACCCAAGAGCTGAGCCCAGAATAATTCAAATAAACAAAATCATGAACCAATCAAAGGACTCATATTTACAACATTGGAAAAACTAAACAAAATCCCAAAGCCGACTAAATTGCTATCTGGCTCTGAACAGAGAATATGAATTGGCTGATTATCTCTACTCTGTCAGAGATATGAAGCAGAGACAGATCCTTACCAAGTACAGGCTGAGTGACCACCAATTGGCAATAGAAACCGGCAGACATAAAAAAAACATGGCTACCCAAAGAGGAGTGTATATGTGGTCACTCTACGACAGGGGAGGTAGAAATTGAGATGCACTTTCTCCTTTACTGTGATAAATGTTCCTCACCAAGAGATGTATTATTCACAGAAATTCCTACATTAATTCAAAATGTTTAAAACTTATTAAACCCAGAGGAAAAACAAAAAATAGTCATGGGCGAAGGAGCAACAGCTCCTCTTGCAGCCAAATATGTATTTGCCTGCCATAGCCTGGGGACACTGAATAATTACATCTGCATAGTAAGCAGTAATTTACTTATTATTATTATTATTATTATTATTATTATTATTATTATTATTGTTATCATTATTATTATTATTATTATTTGTATTACTATTATTATTATTATTGTTGTTGTGATTATTATTCTAAATGGTAGTTGTACGGGTAGTAGGGGTGATGGTAATGATAGCAGTTTAATGATGGTGGTGGTAGTAGTAGTAGTAATGATGACGGTAGTTGTAGTACAGATGTAATGGTGAGGATGACAGTTAGTTAGTTATAAGTTAGTTATAGTTTCATTTTCCATGTTTAGCCTTTTCTATTTATTATATTTCTACTATTGACTGTTACCATTTTATTATTTTATTCATATTATTATTTACTACAATTTTCTATTATTATTTGTCATTCTTTATTATTTTATTACAATGTATATTGTATACAGTGTTACTTTGGCAATATTGACACAATGTTTTTCATGCCAATAAAGCAGCTTGAATTTGAATTTGACAGAGAGATGGGGGAGATGAAAGAGAGAGTAATCAACAACTGAGAGAGGGAGTCTGAGAGAGAGAGAGAGAGAGAGAGAGAGAGAGAGAGAGAGAGAGAGAGAGAGAGAGAGAGAGAGAGAGAGAGAGAGAGAGAGAGAGAGAGAGAGAGAGAGAGAGAGAGAGAGAGAAATGTCACCAACTGAGAGAGGGAGTCCAAGAGAAAGAGAGAGAGAGAGAGAGAGAGAGAGAGAGAGAGAGA
>NW_025533494.1:440000-517500 GCF_020615455.1 Coregonus clupeaformis | reverse complement strand
GAGAGAGGGAGCCAGAGAGAGAGAGAGAGAGAGCGGGAGGAGAGAGAGCGAGAGGAGAGAGAGAGAGTGAGGAGAGAGAGAGGGGGTGAAAGAGAGATCCCACATGAGAGAGGGAGTCAAAGAAAGAGAGTGAGAGAGAGAGAGAGGAGTGAGAGGGAGTGAGAGGGAGTGAGAGGGAGGAGAGGGAGAGAGAGGGAGGGAGAGGGAGTGAGAGGGAGTGAGGGAGGAGGGAGTGAGGGAGTGAGGGAGAGAGGGAGAGAGAGAGAGAGAGAGAGAGAGAGAGAGGGAGAGGGAGTGAGAGAGAGGGAGGAGAGAGATAGAGAGAGAGAGAGCAGCCCCTGGGGGAGGATGTTAACATCTTTTCAGTACATGTGGCTGTACGCTCCACATCTGGAGAAAGAAAGAGCTCTTATCCAATTCTCATGTGGGTGAGAAGTTCAAATTGAATGTACTGACCTCACAATACAACCAAAACATCTTAGGCCTTACAGTTTTTGCCCATTGCTTACACACTAAAACCGAATGCTTAGACCAAAGCCTCAATACCTAAACTCCTTGTAGCATACCTTAAACACAGTGTAACCATAGCTTAAACACAATGTCAACTTTGCACTTTGTTTGCAATTCTGTAACACACTTATTGCGAAACACTACACAAGTTGTCTTACATTAGACACTTTGTTCAAAAACGAAATCACCTGTTATCATTGGGAAAACACTCTGTTCAAAATGCAAAACTCATCTGGCAATTGTATGCACTTACATACACACCTGAAAACACTTGCACAGAAAACAAAATACCAATCAGTCTGAGCCTTAGCACTATAAATAGGCCTCAGGTAAGCCATTTTTAGAACTTTGCAAGCATGGAGGCAATGAGTATCTCTATTTGCACATAATCTCTTGCACATCTAGCATTCCAGTGTTATTGTAATTATTCTGCACTATAGCCTATTTATTGCCTTACCTCCATAACTTGCTACATTTGCACACACTGTATAAATATTTTCTGTTGTATTTTTGACTTTATGTTTTTTTACCCCATATGTAACTCTGTGTTGTTGTTTTTATCGCACTGCTTTGCTTTATCTTGGCCAGGTCGCAGTTGTAAATGAGAACTTGTTCTCAACTGGCTTACAGTGGGGGAAAAAAGTATTTAGTCAGCCACCAATTGTGCAAGTTCTCCCACTTAAAAAGATGAGAAAGGCCTGTAATTTTCATCATAGGTACACGTCAACTATGACAGACAAAATGAGAAAAAAAAATCCAGAAAATCACATTGTAGGATTTTTAATGAATTTATTTGCAAATTATGGTGGAAAATAAGTATTTGGTCCATAACAAAAGTTTCTCAATACTTTGTTATATACCCTTTGTTGGCAATGACACAGGTCAAACGTTTTCTGTAAGTCTTCACAAGGTTTTCACACACTATTGCTGGTATTTTGGCCCATTCCTCCATGCAGATCTCCTCTAGAGCAGTGATGTTTTGGGGCTGTCGCTGGGCAACACAGACTTTCAACTCCCTCCAAAGATTTTCTATGGGGTTGAGATCTGGAGACTGGCTAGGCCACTCCAGGACCTTGAAATGCTTCTTACGAAGCCACTCCTTAGTTGCCAGGGCGATGTGTTTGGGATCATTGTCATGCTGAAAGACCCAGCCAAGTTTCATCTTCAATGCCCTTGCTGATGGAAGGAGGTTTTCACTCAAAATCTCACGATACATGGCCCCATTCATTCTTTCCTTTACACGGATCAGTCGTCCTGGTCCCTTTGCAGAAAAACAGCCCCAAAGCATGATGTTTCCACCCCCATGCTTCACAGTAGGTATGGTGTTCTTTGGATGCAACTCAGAATTCTTTGTCCTCCAAACACGACGAGTTGAGTTTTTACCAAAAAGTTATATTTTGGTTTCATCTGACCATATGACATTCTCCCAATCCTCTTCTGGATCATCCAAATGCACTCTAGCAAACTTCAGACGGGCCTGGACATGTACTGGCTTAAGCAGGGAGACACGTCTGGCACTGCAGGATTTGAGTCCCCTGGCGGCGTAGTGTGTTACTGATGGTAGGCTTTGTTACTTTGGTCCCAGCTCTCTGCAGGTCATTCACTAGGTCCCCCCCGTGTGGTTCTGGGATTTTGCTCACCGTTCTTGTGATCATTTTGACCCCACGGGGTGAGATCTTGCGTGGAGCCCCAGATCGAGGGAGATTATCAGTGGTCTTGTATGTCTTCCATTTCCTAATAATTGCTCCCACAGTTGATTTCTTCAAACCAAGCTGCTTACCTATTGCAGATTCAGTCTTCCCAGCCTGGTACAGGTCTACAATTTTGTTTCTGGTGTCCTTTGACAGCTCTTTGGTCTTGGCCATAGTGGAGTTTGGAGTGTGACTGTTTGAGGTTGTGGACAGGTGTCTTTTATACTGATAACAAGTTCAAACAGGTGCCATTAATACAGGTAACGAGTGGAGGACAGAGGAGCCTCTTAAAGAAGAAGTTACAGGTCTGTGAGAGCCAGAAATCTTGCTTGTTTGTAGGTGACCAAATACTTATTTTCCACCATAATTTGCAAATAAATTCATAAAAAATCCTACAATGTGATTTTCTGGATTTTTTTCTTCTCAATTTGTCTGTCATAGTTGACGTGTACCTATGATGAAAATTACAGGCCTCTCTCATCTTTTTAAGTGGGAGAACTTGCACAATTGGTGGCTGACTAAATACTTTTTTCCCCCACTGTACCTGGTTAAATAAAGGTTAAAAAAATAAAAATAAATAAAAATAAATTCCTCTTCTCCACCCTCCGTGCAGATGCTCAATCACCTGACGACACGCGCCGACACCTAGCCTGCGGCAAGAACACACACAACCAGAACACAACACAACACACACACAATGATAACACACACACACACACAATAACACACACACGTACACAACAAGAAACAGACATAAAGTACTGTCTCTCTTTATATTAACAACCACAAGCCTCATGTACTAATGTACTGATGTACTAATGTTCTGATGAATTAATGTACTGATGTACTAATGTACTGATGTACTAATGTACTGATGTACTAATGTACTGATGTAATAATGTACTGATGTACTAATGTACTAATGTACTGATGAATGAATGTACTGATGTACTAATGAACTGATGTACTAATGTACTAATGTACTGATGTACTGATGTAATAATGTACTAATGAACTGATGTACTAATGTACTAATGTACTGATGTACTGATGTACTAATGTACTAATGTACGAGGTGCTGTGAAATATATATTGTATGATTATTAAACACAATGTGTGAGACAAACACCAATAACGAGTCCTTCAGGTGCATGGTGTCCACAGAGATGTTAAGTGAATAGATACTGTGAATGAAGACACTGTGAATGAAGACACTGTGAATGAAGACACTGTGAATGAAGACACTGTGAAGGCAGACACAGTCATACTTGAAGTGGTGGCATTCACATGCCCAGCCCACACACACTGACCGTACACATAGGAGCAAGGAGAATTCTGTATCTCTGTCCGTAGCAGAGCATGTGAGCGGGAGCGAGCGGGGAGCGTGAGCGGGCAGATTTTGGACAGAGTGCAGAGCGGCATTTTTAAAAGAACAGAGCGTCACCATATGTCCCGCTCAAATTTTTCTCCGCTCACACCACGAGTCTGAAGCATGCTCAAGCCTGACCCAGAATCCATCTGTGTCTTGCACAGTCATCAACAGTAGACTATTTTCAGTCAAAACTCGGCTCAATAATGGAGTTCACCAAGTACTTCAAAAAGGAAAATGAGAAGTCATACAGGTGTACTATTAATATAAAACTAACTAACAATGATAATATGGTACAATAAAAATAATGTGGTGACATCGTTTCAGTCAATAAAGATTCATTTTGGAATCTAAAAAGACACATCTCTCGAAAACACGAAAGTGTGCTACGTGAACACGCTGGAAAGAAAGCAAAAGGTTAGCAAGTTGAATACGGTAACTTGTAACAAAAGTGTAAAGTAAATATAGCCTAATATTCAAACTAATTAGTTTTGTCATTCAAAGTAGGCCTAATATATGGTTCGTTTAATTTAATTTGTGTCGTCCATGAATTTGTATTTTATAGAGCGAGAGGAGCAGCAGCAGCAACAAGAGAAAAGGGTTGAGGAATTCAAAAGTTTCTTCACTGCACACAAAGGCCCAACCATAACAAGGCAGAGAAAAAGAGAGCTGGATGTAGCATTTTTAAAAATGATTTACATGGACTATGAACCGCTGAGTAAAGGAGAACGCAAAGGGATGCAACACTTCGCCAGCGCAGCTCAACCGTGCTACACCCCCCCATGCTACAACACCGCACGGGACATGCTCATGCCACATGCCCTGGAAGAGATGGAAGCCAAACTGCAAGACCTACTGCAAAATGGGGATGGGCTCGTTCTGTCAGCGGACATTTGGACCAGTAGAAGAGGGCACAGCTTCCTTGGCATCGTGGCCAGTTTCATTGATGGGACGTTCCGGGGTCACAAGGTTTTGTTGGGCTGTGAGCACATACAGGGGCACCATACCGCAGATCGTATTTACCAAAAGTATGAAAGTGTACTGAAATATTGGAACGTGCAACTACGTGTGATTCGGGATTTGAGTGGAGCGCGATGCAAACTGCGTTGAGCGCTGAGCGATAATGAGCGGACTGGCCTGATGTGGCTTTGAGCTGAGATTCTCACCGCTCCACTCCGCTCATATGCTCTGGTCCGTAGACACGCACACATGCAGACACACACACACACACACACACACAAAGGGTTGTGCTGCCATCTCAATAGATGGGTTAAAACTGTCTGATTCAAGAATGGCCTTCTCTCTCTCTCTCGCTCTCTCTCTCTCTCTCTCTCTCTCTCTCTCTCTTTCTCGTTTCTCTCTCTCTCGCTCTACTTCCCAGAGCCATGGGCAAGGACAAGGCTCAGTTTTCTCACTTCCTAAGGAGGGCTGATTCAACGTCCTCTAATTCTAACACTAACAACCACATACACAATCCCCCCGTCTCCCTGAGGCCAAGTCTGTCACATCTTCAACAAGTAAGTGCTAAATTCAAGTTACCACATTCCCAGTAGCTGCTGCATAAAAAGCTAACTATGTCATAGAACTTAACAGACTTCACAACCTTGCGTTCTCATTTGCACGTTATAAGCGCCAGGTTATCCAATCCAGCACCTTGCGCCCTCACCCCTCCCTGTGCTGAAGAGACCATGTGACTCCATGTGTGGTACGGAGATAAGGGGAGGAGCTACAGAAAGAGACAGAGTGAGAGAGGTACATTTCCTCAGTGAAAACAATGTACTGAGCAAATGTCAAATTGGCTTTTTACCAAATTACCGTACGACAGACCACGTATTCACCCTGCACACCTTAATTGATAAACAAACAAACCAAAACAAAGGCAAAGTCTTCTCATGCTTTGTTGATTTAAAAAAAAGCTTTTGACTCAATTTGGTATCAGGGTCTGCTATACAAATTGATGGAAAGTGGTGTTGGGGAAAAACATACGACATTATATAATCAATTTACACAAACAACAAGTGTGCAGTTAAAATTGGCAAAAAACACACACATTTCTTTCCACAGGGCCGTGGGGTGTGATAGGGATGCACCTTCAGCCCCACCCTCTTCAACATCACCCTCTTCAACATATATATCCACGAATTGGAGAGGGCACTAGAACAGTCTGCAGCACCCGGCCTCACCCTACTAGAATCTGAAGTCAAATGTCTACTGTTTGCTGTTTGCTGATGGTGCTTCTGTCCCCAACCAAGGAGGGCCTACAGCAGCACCTACATCTTCTGCACAGATTATGACAGTAAATCTCAGTAAGTCAAAAATAATGGTGTTCCAAAAAAGGTCCAGTTGCCAGGACCACAAAAACAAATTCCATCTAGACACCGTTGCCCTAGAGCACACAAAAAACGATACATACCTCAGCCTAAACATCAGCGCCACAGGTAACTTCCACAAAGCTGTGAACGATTGTCACGAGGGTCTATGTCGTCCAAGTATGACCAAGGCGCAGCGTGTCCAAGAAACATGACTTTATTAAATAAACGTTAACGGACTACAAACAAAAGACGACTCAATGAAGTCCACGGTACACTGACCAAAAGGAACAAAAACCCACAAAACCAAAAGGAAACCACACAGTTTAAATATGGCTCCCAATCAGAGATAACGAGCCGACAGCTGACACTCGTTACCTCCGATTGGGAGTCATATGACTAATCACCAAACATAGAAATGAACAACTAGAATACCCAACATAGAAATACACCCAAACAATGAAAATGAACAACCCTGGCTCAATAATCAAAGTCCATGGAGCCAGAGTGTCACAGTACCCCCTAAAGGTGCGAACTCCGGGCGCACCAGCATACAGTCTAGGGAGGGTCTGGGTGGGCGTCTGTCCATGGTGGCGGCTCTGGCCCAGGTCGTGGTCCCCACCCCACCTTAGTCACTATCCGCTTCCGTAGCCCCCTCCACATGACCACCCCCCAACTAAACCCCACTGGATTAAGGGGCGGCACCGGACTAAGGGGCAGCACCGGACTAAGGGGCAGCACCGGACTAAGGGACAGTACCTGACTAAGGGGCAGCACCGGCCTGAGGGGCAGCACCGGACTGAATGGCGGATCCTGGCTGGCTGGCTCTGGCGGATCCTGGCTGGACGGCTCTGGCGGATCCTGGCTGGACGGCTCTGGCGGATCCTGGCTGGACGGCTCTGGCGGATCCTGGCTGGCGGAAGGCTCTGGCTGATCCTGTCTGGCAGAAGGCTCTGGCTGATCCTGTCTGGCGGAAAGCTCTGGCTGATCCTGTCTGGCGGAAGGCTCTGGCTGATCCTGTCTGGCGGAAGGCTCTGGCTGATCCTGTCTGGCGGAAGGCTCTGGCTGATCCTGTCTGGCGGAAGGCTCTGGCTGATCCTGTCTGGCGGAAGGCTCTGGCTGATCCTGTCTGGCGGAAGGCTCTGGCTGATCCTGTCTGGCGGAAGGCTCTGGCTGATCCTGTCTGGCGGAAGGCTCTGGCTGCTCCTGTCTGGCGGAGAGCTCTAGCGGCTCCGGTCTGGCGGGCGGCTCTGAAGGCTCATGGCAGACGGGCGGCTTTGCAGGCTCAGTACAGACGGGCAGTTCCTGCGGCGCTTGGCAGACGGACAGTTCAGGACGGCGTTGGGCAGACGGGCAGTTCAGACGGCGTTGGGCAGACGGACAGTTCAGGCCCGTTGGGCAGACGGCAGACTCTGGCCGTCTGAGGCGCATCGTAGGCCTGGTGCGTGGTGCCGGAACAGGAGGTACCGGGCTGAGGACACGCATCTCAGGGCTAGTGCGGGGAGAAGCAACAGGGCATGCTGGACCCTGGGGACGCACCGTAGGCCTGATGCGTGGTGCCGGAACTGGAGGTACCGGGCTGAGGACACGCATCTCAGGGCTAGTGCGGAGAGAAGCAACAGGGCATGCTGGACCCTGGGGACGCACCGTAGGCCTGATGCGTGGTGCCGGAACTGGAGGTACCGGGCTGAGGACACGCATCTCAGGGCTAGTGCGGGGAGTAGCAACAGGGCATGCTGGACCCTGGGAACGCACATAAGGGCTAGTGCGGAGAGCCGGAACAGGGCATGCTGGACCCTGGGGACTCACATAACGCCTAGTGCGGAGAGCCGGAACAGGGCATGCTGGACCCTGGGGACTCACATAACGCCTAGTGCGGAGAGCAGCAACAGGACGCACAGGACTCGGGAGACACACAGGAGGCTTGGGGCGTGGTGTAGGCACTGGTGGGAAAGGGCTGGCGACGCGCACCGTATCCCTGGTGCGAGTGGCCGGAACAGGTCGGGCTGGGCTGGCGACGCGCACCGTACACTTGGTGCGGGTGGCAGGAACAGGCCGAACCGGGCTGGCGACGCGCACCGTAGGCTTCCTACGAGGCTCAGGAACAGGCCGGGCTGGGCTGGCGACGCGCACCGTACACTTGGTGCGGGTGGCAGGAACAGGCCGAACCGGACTGGCGACGCGCACCGTACACTTAGTGCGAGGGGCCGGAACAGGCCGTACCGTACGGGGAACACACACTACTGGCTGTACCTCAGGATTAGGAACGGGCCGGACCGGACTGGTTACACACCCCAGTACCTCTCGCCGAGCCTCTACACCTTCCTTCCCTGCTTTTCCCAGTAGCCCCCTTAACCTGGTAGCCTCCTGAATCCGCCCCTTCTCTGCCTCCGTCAGCCCCCTTAACCTGGTAGCCTTTTGAATCTGCCTTGTGGCAGCCTCCTGCTGCTCAGTCGCCCAAGCCATGTGCCCCCCCCAAAAAATTTCTTGGGGTTGCCTCTCGTCCTTCCGACGTTGGCTCTGCCGACGCCGTTGCTCCTCTCTCCGTCGCCTCTCCTCTGTTTCGCTCCATGGACGGCGATCCATGCCATCCAGGATTTCTTCCCACGTCCAGGACCCTTTTCCGTCCAAAAGCTCCTCCCATGTCCAGACCTTTGGAGCTGGGTATAAATCCTGTGTAGGTGGATCCTGTTGCCGCTTGACACGCCGCTTGGTCCTTTTATGGTTGGGTTTTTCTGTCACGAGGGTCTATGTCGTCCAAGTATGACCAAGGCGCAGCGTGTCCAAGAAACATGACTTTATTAAATAAACGTTAACGGACTACAAACAAAAGACGACTCAATGAAGTCCACGGTACACTGACCAAAAGGAACAAAAACCCACAAAACCAAAAGGAAACCACACAGTTTAAATATGGCTCCCAATCAGAGATAACGAGCCGACAGCTGACACTCGTTACCTCCGATTGGGAGTCATATGACTAATCACCAAACATAGAAATGAACAACTAGAATACCCAACATAGAAATACACCCAAACAATGAAAATGAACAACCCTGGCTCAATAATCAAAGTCCATGGAGCCAGAGTGTCACAACGATCTGAGAGACAAGGCAAGAAGGGCCTTCTATGCCATCAAAAGGAACATCAAATTCGACATAACAATTAGGATCTGGCTAAAAATAATTTTCAGTTATAGAACCCATTGCCCTTTATGGTTGTGAGGTCTGGGGTCCGCTCACCAACCAAGAATTCATGAAATGGGACAAACACCAAATTGAGACTCTGCATTCAGAATTCTGCAAAAAATATCCTCAGTGTACAATGTAAAACACCAAATAATGCATGCAGAGTAGAATTAGGCCGATACCCGTTAATGATCAAAATCCAGAAAAGAGCCGTTAAATTCTACAACCACCAAAAAGGAAGCGATTCCCAAACCTTCCATAACAAAGCCATCACCTACAGAGAGATGAACCTGGAGAAGAGTCCCCTAAGCAAGCTGGTCCTGGGGCTCTGTTCACAAACACAAACAGACCCCACAGAGCCCAAGGACAGTGATTTATTTAGAATTCAAGGCACACTTAACCAGCATGGCTACCACAGCATTCTGCAGTGATACGCCATCCCATCTGGTTTGCGCATAGTGGGACTATCATTTGTTTTTGAACAGGACAATGACCTAACACACCTCCAGGCTGTGTAAGGGCTATTTGACCAAGAAGGAGAGTGATGGAGTGCTGCATCAGATGACCTGGCCTCCACAATCACCCAACTTCAACCCAGTTGAGATGGTTTGGGATGAGTTGGACCGCAGAGTGAAGGAAAAGCAGCCAACAAGTGCTCAGCATATGTGGGAACTCCTTCAAGACTGTTGGAAAAGCATTCCAGGTGAAGCTGGTTGAGAGAATGCCAAGAGTGTGCAAAGCTGTCATCAAGGCAAAGGGTGGCTACTTTGAATAATCTAAAAAATGAAATATATTTGGATTTGTTTAACACTTTTTTGGTTACTAAATTATTCCATATGTGTTATTTCATAGTTTTGATATCTTCACTATTATTCTACAATGTAGAAAATAGTAAAAATAAAGAAAAACCCTGGAATTAATAGGTGTGTCCAAACTTTTGACTGCTACTGTATGTTTTATTGTCACATACACCGGATAGGTAGAGTGAAATGTGTTGTTTTACAGGGTCAGCCATGGCAGTACAGCGCCCCTGGAGCAAATGAGAGTTAAGTGCCTTGCTCAAGGGCACATCAACAGATTTTTCACCTTGTCGGCTTGGGTATTCGAACGCACTAAATGCTAGGCTATCACGTACACACACTTCCTGGCCTTTCATTAAAGCGATTACAGATTAATGTCCAGAGCACACGTCTAATCCTGTTTTGAGATGCACTGTGAGATGATGGCATATAGTGTGACCAGCCCTGTGTGTGTGTGTGTGTGTGTGTGTGTGTGTGTATGTGTATGTGTATGTGTATGTGTATGTGTATGTGTATGTGTATGTGTGTGTGGTCCCCATGAGGACAAAGGCTATTTTAAATGTAGGGATTAGGGTTACAATTAGGGTTAGGGTTTGGGTTACGGGTTAAGGTTAGGGTAATAGGATTTAGGTCCCCACAAGGATAGAAGAACAAAATGTGTGTGTGTGTGTACTGTATAACCTCACCAGTCCTTTCAGACAGTGTCACAGTGTGTCATCTTCAGCGAGCGTCATTGTTTTTATTTATTATATTTAACCCTTACTTAACCAGGTAAGTTGACTGAAAACACATTCTCATTTACAGCAACGACCTGGGGAATATTTACAAGGGAGAGGAGGGGGGATGAATGAGCCAATTGGAAGCTGAGAATGATTAGGTGGCCATGATGGTATGAGGGCCAGATTGGGAATTTAGCCAGGACACCAGGGTTGATATATGTCTTCACTATTATTCTACAATGTAGAAAATAGTAAAAAATGATGTAAAAACCTGGAATGAGTAGGTGTGTCCAAACCTTTGACTGGTACTATATATTTAAGCAATAAGGCCCGAGGGGGTGTGGTATATGGCCAATATACCACGGCTAAGGGCAGTTCTTAAGCACGACGCAACACGGAGTGCCTGGATACAGCCCTTAGCCATGGTATATTGGCCATATATCACAAACTGGTTACCAACATAATTAGAGCAGTTAAAATACATGTTTTGTCGTACCCGGGGTATACGGTCTGATATACCACGGCTGTCAGCCAATCAGCATTCAGGACCCAAACCACCCAGTTTATAAATATATACACTACCGTTCAAAAGTTTGGGGTCACTTAGAAATGTCCTTGTTTTCGAAAGAAAAGCAATTTTTTTGTCCATTAAAATAACATCAAATTGATCAGAAATACAGTGTAGACATTGTTAATGTTGTAAATGGCTATTGTAGCTCGAAACGGCTGATTTGTAATAGAATATCTACAGTGAGGGAAAAAAGTATTTGATCCCCTGCTGATTTTGTACGTTTGTCCACTGACAAAGAAATGATCAGTCTATCATTTTAATGGTAGGTTTATTTGAACAGTGAGAGACAGAATAACAACAACAAAATCCAGAAAAACGCATGTCAAAAATGTTATAAATTGATTTGCATTTTAATTAGGGAAATAAGTATTTGACCCCTCTGCAAAACATGACTTGGTGGCCCTCACATAGGTCAGACGTTTCTTGTAGTTGGCCACCAGGTTTGCACACATCTCAGGAGGGATTTTGTCCCACTCCTCTTTGCAGATCTTCTCCAAATCATTAAGGTTTCGAGCCTGACGTTTGGCAACTCGAACCTTCAGCTCCCTCCACAGATTTTCTATGGGATTAAGGTCTGGAGACTGGCTAGGCCACTCCAGGACCTTAATGTGCTTCTTCTTGAGCCACTCCTTTGTTGCCTTGGCCGTGTGTTTTGGGTCATTGTCATGCTGGAATACCCATCCACGACCCATTTTCAATGCCCTGGCTGAGGGAAGGAGGTTCTCATCCAAGATTTGACGGTACTTGGCCCTGTCCATCGTCCCTTTAATGCGGTGAAGTTGTCCTGTCCCCTTAGCAGAAAAACACCCCCAAAGCATAATGTTTCCACCTCCATGTTTGACGGTGGGGATGGTGTTCTAGGGGTCATAGGCAGCATTCCCCCTCCTCCAAACACGGCGAGTTGAGTTGATGCCAGAGAGCTCCATTTTGGTCGCATCTGACCACAACACTTTCACCCAGTTCTCCTCTGATGTTCATTGGCAAACTTCAGACGGGCATGTATATGTGCTTTCTTGAGCAGGGGGACCTTGCGGGCGCTGCAGGATTTCTTCACGGCGTAGTGTGTTACCAATTGTTTTCTTGGTGACTATGGTCCCAGCTGCCTTGAGATCATTGACAAGATCCTCCCGTGTAGTTCTGGGCTGATTCCTCACCGTTCTCATAATCATTGCAACTCCACGAGGTGAAATCTTGCATGGAGTCCCAGGCCGAGGGAGCTTGACAGTTCTTTTGTGTTTCTTCCATTTGCGAATAATCGCACCAACTGTTGTCACCTTCTCACCAAGCTGCTTGGCGATGGTCTTGTAGCCCATTCCAGCCATGTGTAGGTCTACAATCTTGTCCCTGACATCCTTGGAGAGCTCTTTGTTCTTGGCCATGGTGGATAGTTTGGAATCTGATTGATTGATTGCTTCTGTGGACAGGTGTATTTTATACAGGTAACAAACTGAGATTAGCAGCGCTCCCTTTAAGAGTGTGCTCCTAATCTCAGCTCGTTACCTGTATAAAAGACACCTGGGAGCCAGAAATCTTTCTGATTGAGAGGGGGTCAAATACTTATTTCCCCTATTACAATGCAAATCAATTGATAACATTTTTGACATGCGTTTTTCAGGATTATTTTGTTGTTATTCTGTCTCTCACTGTTCAAATAAAGCTACCATTAAAATTATAGACTGATCATTTCTTTGTCAGTGGGCAAACGTACAAAATCAGCAGGGGATCAAATACTTTTTTCCCTTACTGTACATAGGCGTACAGAAGCCCATTATCAGCAACCATCAGTCCTGTGTTCCAATGGCACGTTGTGTTTGCTAATCCAAGTTTATCATTTTAAAAGGCTAATTGATAATTAGAAAACCCTTTTGCAATTATGTTAGCACAGCTGAAAACCGTTGTGCTGATTAAAACTGGCCTTCTTGAGACTAGTTGAGTATCTGGAGCATCAGCAATTGTGGGTTCGATTACAGGCTCAAAATGGCCAGAAACAAATAACTTTCTTCTGAAACTCGTCAGTCTATTCTTGTTCTGAGAAATTAAGGCTATTCCATGCGAGAAATTGCCAAGAAACTGAAAATCTCGTACAACGCTGTGTACTACTCCTTTCACAGAACAGCGCAAACTGTCTCTAACCAGAATAGAAAGAGGAGAGGGAGGCCCCGGTGCACAACTGAGCAAGAGGACAAATACATTAGAGTGTCTAGTTTGAGAAACAGACGCCTCACAGGTCCTCAACTGGCAGCTTAATTAAATAGTACCCGCAAAACACCAGTCTCAACGTCAACAGTGAAGAGGCGACTCCGGGATGCTGACCTTCTAGGCAGAGTTGCAAAGAAAAAGCCATATCTCAGACTGGCCAATAAAAAGAAAAGATTAAGATGGGCAGTCTGAGATATGGCATTTTTTTTGCAACTCTGCCTAGAAGGTCAGCATCCCAGAGTCGCCTCTTCACTGTTGACGTTGAGACTGGTGTTTTGCGGGTATTATTTAATGAAGCTGCCTGTTTCCAGCTACAATAGTCATTTACAACATGAACAATGTCTACACTGTATTTCTGATCAATTTTATGTTATTTTAATGGACAAAAAAATTGCTTTTCTTTAGAAAACAAGGACATTTCTAAGTGACCCTAAACTTCTGAACGATAGTATATATATATATAAAATGTGACCGACTGACTCTATCACAGTGTATCAACTTTGCTGTGAATCACAGTGTTAGTAATGACAATGTATAATACTGGACTCTCTCACAGAGTACTGTTGTATGTCCTGTAACTGTATCACAGTGGATCATATTCACACACCCACACACACCGTAATACACCCTGTTGTGGCCCTCACACACACACACACACACCGTAATACACCCTGTTGTGGCCCTCACACACACACACACACACACACCGTAATACACCCTGTTGTGGCCCTCACACACACACACCGTAATACACCCTGTTGTGGCCCCTCACACACACACACACACACACACACACACACACACACACACACACACACACACACCGTAATACACCCTGTTGTGGCCCTCACACACACACACCGTAATACACCCTGTTGTGGCCCTCACACACACACACACACACACACACACACACACACCGTAATACACCCTGTTGTGGCCCTCACACACACACACCGTAATACACCCTGTTGTGGCCCTCACACACACACACACACACACACACACCGTAATACACCCTGTTGTGGCCCTCACACACACACACCGTAATACACCCTGTTGTGGCCCTCACACACACACACACACACACACACACACACACACACACACACACCGTAATACACCCTGTTGTGGCCCTCACACACACACACCGTAATACACCCTGTTGTGGCCCTCACACACACACACACCGTAATACACCCTGTTGTGGCCCTCACACACACACACACCGTAATACACCCTGTTGTGGCCCTCTGCCAGATGAGAGGATAAGATTCCACAGCTATGAGATCTCTGTCAGGAGCAATCAACTGAACACACACACACACACACACACACAGACACACACACACACACACACACACACACACACACACACACACACACACGGATCTGGTGAGGGCAGGAACAAAAGCAATCCATCACAAAACTCTCTATATTGACAACCCTACAAATCAGCCAGGGTTTCCATCAAACGGTAATAGCCGGCTTTTGGCCGATAAAAAATAATTAAAAAGTTGATGAATAAAATTTGCCAGGGAGAAGAAGAAAAAATCCCATTTCGAAATAATGTTTTTTTTTGCATATTCAATGATGGAAATACCAGTCGATGGAAATACATTTGACTGGTCATGCTTATCGGTCTACAGGAAAATCTGTCTGCTACAGAATCTCAAACAGGAAATGCATAGGCAATGGAAGGCAGGCTTCATTAGTGCGTCACACACCACTTTGCAATGAGCTGGAGGCAGTATGCATTTTGAAAACATATACACTACATGGCCAAACGTATGTGGACACCTGCCCGTCGAATATCTCATTCCAAAATCATAGGCATTAATATGGAGTTGGTCCCCCCTTTGCTGCTATAACACCCTCCACTCTTCTGGGAAGGCTTTCCACTAGATGTTGGAACATTGCTACGGGGACTTGCTTCCATTCAGCCAAAAGGGCATTAGTGAGGTAGGGCACTGATGTTGGGCGATTAGGCCTGGCTCGCAGTCGGCATTCCAATTCATCCCAAAGGTGTTCGATGGGATTGAGGTCAGGGCTCTGTGCAGGCCAGTTAAGTTCTTCCACACTGATTGTGCACGGGGCCATTGTCATGCTGAAACAGGAAAGGGCCTTCCCCAAACTGTTGCCACAATGTTGGAATCGTCTAGAATGTAATTGTATGTTTTAGCGTTAAGATTTCCCTTCACTAGAGCTAAGGCGCCTAGCCCGAACCATCAAAAACAGCCCCAGACCATTATTCCTCCTCCACTAAAGTTTACAGTTTGCACTATGCATTCGGGCAGGTAGCGTTCTCCTGGCATCCGCTAAACCCAGATTTGTCAGTCGAACTGCCAGATGGTGAAGCGTGATTCATCACTCCAGAGAACGAGTCCAATGGCGGTGAGCTTTACACCACTCCAGCTGACACTTGGCATTGCGCATGGTGATCTTAGGCTTTTGTGCGGCTGCTTGCCATGGAAACCCATTTCATGAAGATCCTGACGAACAGTTATTGTGCTGACGTTGCTTCCACAGGCAGTTTGGAACTCGGTAGTGAGTGTTGCCACCGAGGACAGATGATTTTTACGCGCTACGTGCTTCAGCACTCGGCGGTCCCGTTCTGTGAACTTGTGTGGCCTAACACTTCGCGGCTGAGCCGTTGTTGCTCCTAGATGTTTCCACTTCACAATAACAGCACTTACAGTTGACTGGGGCAGCTCTAACAGGGTAGAAATTTGACAAAATGACTTGTTGGAAAGGTGGCATTACATGACGGTACCACGTTGAAAGTCACTGAGTTCTTCAGTAAGGCCATTCTACTGCCAATATTTGTCTATGAAGATTGCATGGCTGTGTGCTCGATTTTGTCAGCAACAGGTGTGCCTGAAATAGCCGAATCTACTAATTTGAGGGGGTGTCCACATACTTTTTTATATATATTGTACTTAATTGTTTGGAACCTGAACGTTTTACTACATACTATGAGGCATCTCTTACCTTGCTTCAAAGTAGCCTAGCCAAAATCAGACCATATCCGTGGAGGCAATTATTTTATTGCAACTTTCTTTCATTGTTTCAAAGGCACAATCCTAGTCATATTAGCAACCCATGCTAGTTGTTGCATATTAGATCTCCCCTAAATTTCGAACATATCTTTTCATCTCTGTCACATGAAACCGCTGGCATGTGCAGTGTTTTCCCGCTAATTGTATTACGAACATTCACACAGTCTACTGCCTTGTTCACATTGCTGCGCTTATAATGTGAAGAAATAATAGTTTATCAACATTTTAAGCTAAACGTTCTGATCTGTTGCATCAGACTCATTGCTTTTTAACATTTATTATGTAGCCTAGGCCTACTGGTTGGATGAATTTGGGATCACCGAGAGTCTGTTTGGAATAGGCAATTTTTTCACGAAAAGCTGACCAATAGAATAGGTAAACTTTTCTACTATGGGGTTAGTGATTTTGCTGTTCATTACTCGTCTTGTTGGCTGAGGAAAAGTACATCTTCAAAGTGCGCATCAGAATTAGGTAAGACGGACTGCACATCGGTGCATCCTCGACTTGCGTGTTCTGTTTATATGAATTACCATAATCTAAATGTGATTTCTGTCATTCTGAGCACCGTGGGTGGACACCCTAATCAGGTTACGCACCCAATGCATATGGGTCCGGTACATTTCTCAAATATCTGGCAAATGAAAATGCGGAAACCATGATCTCAGCATACAGCAGCAATACCATCTACATTAAACAAACTCACCCAGACAGTCTCCTATCACGTCTACTGTTCACCAGAGCCAAAGGACACAGAGTAGAGATACGGTCCCATTCCCTAACCTTATCCTAGGAGTGTACACTTGCTCACTACCTCTCAAAGCTTTAGCTAAACACAATGAATTTATGTAAGGGAAGGGAATGAGTGCACACTTTGAAGAGAATGGGTAGAGGATGAAGGAGAGAAGAGAAGAGGATGAAGGAGAGAAAGGTAGAGGATGAAGGAGAGAAGGGTAGAGGATTAAGGAGAGAAGGGTAGAGGATGAAGGAGAGAAAGGTAGAGGATGAAGGAGAGAAGGGTAGAGGATGAAGGAGAGAAGGGTAGAGGATGAAGGAGAGAAGGGTAGAGGATGAAGGAGAGAAGGGTAGAGGATGAAGGAGAGAAGGGTAGAGGATGAAAGGGAGAAGGGTAGAGGATGAAGGAGAGAAGATAAGAGAATGAAGGAGAGAAGGGTAGAGGATGAAGGAGAGAAGGGTAGAGGATTAAGGAGAGAAGGGTAGAGGATGAAGGAGAGAAGAGAAGAGGATGAAGGAGAGAAAGGTAGAGGATGAAGGAGAGAAGGGTAGAGGATGAAGGAGAGAAGGGTAGAGGATGAAAGGGAGAAAGGTAGAGGATGAAGGAGAGAAGGGTAGAGGATGAAGGACAGAAGGGTAGAGGATTAAGGAGAGAAGGGTAGAGGATGAAGGAGAGAAAGGTAGAGGATGAAGGACAGAAGGGTAGAGGATGAAGGAGAGAAGGGTAGAGGATGAAAGGGAGAAGGGTAGAGGATGAAGGAGAGAAGGGTAGAGGATGAAGGAGAGAAGGGTAGAGGATGAAGGAGAGAAGAGAAGAGAATGAAGGAGAGAAGGGTAGAGGATGAAAGGGAGAAGGGTAGAGGATGAAGGAGAGAAGGGTAGAGGATGAAGGAGAGAAGGGTAGAGGATGAAGGAGAGAAGGGTAGAGGATGAAGGAGAGAAGGGTAGAGGATGAAGGAGAGAAAGGTAGAGGATGAAGGAGAGAAGAGAAGAGAATGAAGGAGAGAAGTGTAGAGGATGAAGGAGAGAAGGGTAGAGGATGAAGGAGAGAAGGGTAGATGATGAAGGAGAGAAGGATAGAGGATGAAGGAGAGAAGGGAAGAGAATGAAGGAGAGAAGGGTAGAGGATGAAGGAGAGAAGGGTAGAGGATTAAGGAGAGAAGGGTAGAGGATGAAAGAGAGAAGGGTAGAGGATGAAGGAGAGAAGGGTAGAGGCTGAAGGAGAGAAGGGTAGAGGATGAAGGAGAGAAGATAAGAGAATGAAGGAGAGAAGGGTAGAGGATTAAGGAGAGAAGGGTAGAAGATTAAGGAGAGAACGGTAGAGGATTAAGGAGAGAAGGGTAGAGGATGAAGGAGAGAAGGGTAGAGGATGAAGGAGAGAAGGGTAGAGAATGAAGGAGAGAAGGGTAGAGGATGAAGGAGAGAAGGGTAGATGATGAAGGAGAGAAGGATAGAGGATGAAGGTAAGAAGGGTAGAGGATGAAAGAGAGAAGGGTAGAGAATGAAGGAGAGAAGGGTAGAGGATGAAGGAGAGAAGAGAAGAGAATGAAGGAGAGAAGGGTAGAGGATGAAGGAGAGAAGGGTAGAGGATGAAGGAGAGAAGGGTAGAGGATTAAGGAGAGAAGGGTAGAGGATGAAAGAGAGAAGGGTAGAGGATGAAGGAGAGAAGGGTAGAGGATTAAGGAGAGAAGGGTAGAGGATGAAGGAGAGAAGGGTAGAGGATGAAGGAGAGAAGGGTAGAGAATGAAGGAGAGAAGGGTAGAGAATGAAGGAGAGAAGGGTAGAGGATGAAGGAGAGAAGGGTAGAGAATGAAGGAGAGAAGGGTAGAGAATGAAGGAGAGAAGGGTAGAGAATGAAGGAGAGAAGGGTAGAGGATGCCAGTGGAGCGCGAAGGGAAACATCAGACCTCTCTGCCATTCATCTGAGCGGAAGAGCGAGCAGTGCCCCGAGCCGAGCACCAGTCCTTCTTAATCGGTTGTGTGTGGGTGTGTGTGTGTGTGTGTGTGTGTGTGTGGAGGGCAGGGCTAGGCAGGGACTGATTATGTGGTCAAGTGTCGGAGTGACACCCTATTGTGTACCCACTGTTGTGGTGCAGGTTGATTAAAGCAGCACAAGGGAACAGCAGCATACAGCATATCATATTACTTCATTCAGCTAGTATTTGTAATTGACACAGCTCAGGTGTGGGCGTATCACTGCAATAGCCTAGTGTCAATTAGGGGGGTGTACCTGTACATCAAGCTGCCTCCTGTTAGAGAAACAGTTCTGACTCAGACAAGGCTACTGTATCACCTGTCATACACAGTGACAACCCAGGCTCCAGCCACAGCCACAGCCCCAGCCACAGCTCCAGGCCCCAGCTACGACCAGGGACAGAGTTGATTACAGCTCAGCACTAGAACTCATCCAACCGTCCGTTCCATTCCATTCCTCTGGGCTGGAGTCACAGGAATTTCCCTTGGTTCCTGCCAGGGCCTTGCGCTCCAACAATGCAGTCAGCAGGAGCAGGAATGCCAACCATCCCCTTATGTCAACTCTCAGGCTGAGTCCCACATGGTACCCTATTCCCTATATAGTGCACTACTTTTGACCAGGGCCCATAGGGTTCTGTTAAAAAGTAGTGCTCCTGCTGACTGCAGTTGTTGGTGCCACGTGACTCTCAGACTCAGTCTCAGTCTCAGCACTGCCAACCATCCAACCTACCGACGTTCCACATGACTCCAACAACTGACTAACACGCTTAGTAATTATTTGAATGCCACATACAGCAGAGCTATATTAATAGCTATATTTAAGGTTTGGTGGTGATCAGCTGAAACGCATAGCAGACGGGGTAGCCTATTTGTGTCACTGGGATTATTTGGCTTGGGAATAAAATAAATGTTTAAAGAAAGTAAATGAAGCGAAAAAGCTGTGAGAATGAGATGGTTGGTGACAAGCGCTGATGGTGATGGTGACTCTGCAGAAACAAAGTAAATTGGAGAAAGTAGGTTACTGTAGTGTATACTGATCCAGGACCAGTTTACTTCCCCCTTCAGCATAGTTAATTATGGTAAAGTAGCAATAAAGACTGACCCTGGAACTGACCTCACAGAGGCACTTTTACTCAATGTAAACAACACACGAGTTGTGGGTAGACAGGAACAGGAAGAGGTTACGGCTACAAACCTCTACAGTGAGGAAGTTCATGTTTCAGCTTCCTGCAACAATGACAAGACACCCAACTCTGGGGCTGTCTGGAGACAGTATGTTACTTGTCAAATAAATCCCTTCCTTGAAGTGACCACATACCTGCAGGGGTGAAAGTAAGGCAGTACGGTTCAGGATGGCGTCCCTGCAAAATAAATTGTGGGGGTACTCCGTACCGGTAAAACATGAGCCTATCACAATAATTAAAACAAAATGTCGAGAAAACTGTAGGCTATTACACCACTTTTGATCATTACTGCATGTCACATGCATGAACAATTAGCGAACGGACTTGAAACTGGTGGTATAGCCTGCGCTCCAAAATGAGATGTGGTTTGATGACAACACTAAGGCAGAGATGAGTGGCCAACACCGAGACGCATGCCGACTGCTGTGGACGCATAAATTCTAGCCATATGACAATCGGCAAATGTCATTGAACTTTTTTGGTGTTTTGTGTAACAGATGTCTCTTTCCATTCACCTCTGTTTAGGCTGGAAATGTGTTGCGAGTGAATGAACGTGTTCAGGTAGCCTAGTAAAGGAGCAGTTTGAAGTGATTGTTTGACAATCCGATTAAAACATCATGACTTTTGTGTTTATGCCACAGTTAATTAACAAATCTTTACAACTAGGCCCACAGAGATCCTATTGAATTAATAGGGATTCTACAGTGATGTGAAAAAGTGTTTGCCCCCTTCCTGATTTGTTATTTGTTTGCATGTTTGTCACACTTAAATGTTTCAGATCATCAAACAAATGTAAACATTAGTCAAAGATAACACAAGTAAACACAAAATGCAGTTTTGAAATGAAGGTTGTTATTATTAAGAGAAAACAAAATCCAAACCTACCTGGCCCTGTGTGAAAAAGTGATTTCCCCCCCTGTTATAAAACAACTCAACTGTGGTTTATCACACCTGAGTTCAATTCCTCTAGCCACACCCAGGCCTGATTACTGCCACACCTGTTCTCAATCAAGGAATCACTTAAATAGGACCTGCCTGACAAAGTGAAGTAGACCAAAAGATCCTCAAAAGCTAGACATCATGCCGAGATTCAAAGAAATTCAGGAACAAATGAGAAAGAAAGTGATTGAGATCCATCAGTCTGGAAAAGGTTATAAAGCCATTTCTAAAGCTTTGGGACTCCAGCGAACCACAGTGAGAGCCATTATCCACAAATGGCGAAAACATGGAACAGTGGTGAACCTTCCCAGGAGTGGCCGGGCGACCAAAATTACCCCAAGAGCGCAGCAACGACTCATCCAAGAGGTCACAAAAGACCCCACAACAACATCCAAAGAGCTGCAGGCCTCACTTGCCTCAGTTAAGGTCAGTGTTCATGACTCCACCATAAGAAAGAGACTGGGCAAAAATGGCCTGCATTGCAGAGTTCCAAGACGAAAACCACTGCTGAGCAAAAATAACATTAAGGCTCGTCTCATTTTAGCCAGAAAACATATTGATGATCCCCAAGACCTTTGGGAAAATACTCTGTGGACTGATGAGACAAAAGTTGAACTTTTTGGAAGGTGTGTGTCCCATTACATCTGGTGTAAAAGTAACACTGCATTTCAGAAAAAGAACATCATACCAACAGTAAAATATGGTGGTGGTAGTGTGATGGTCTGGGCCTGTTTTACTGCTTCAGGACCTGGAAGACTTGCTGTGATAAATTTAACCATGAATTCTGCTGTCTACCAAAAAATCCTGAAGGAGAATGTCCAGCCATCTGTTCGTGGCCTCAAGCTGAAGCGAACTTGGGTTCTGCAGCAGGACAATGATCCAAAACACACCAGCAAGTCCACCTCTGAATGGCTGAAGAAAAACAAAATGAAGACTTTGGAGTGGCCTAGTCAAAGTCCTGACCTGAATCCTATTGAGATGCTGTGGCATGACCTGAAAAAGGCAGTTCATGCTCGAAAACCCTCCAATCTGGCTGAATTACAACAATTCTGCAAAGATGAGTGGGCCAAAATTCCTCCACAGCGCTGTAAAAGACTCATTGCAAGTTATCGCAAACGCTTGATAACAGTTGTTGCTGCTAAGGGTGGCCCAACCACTTATTAGGTTGTAGGGGGCAATCACTTTTTCACACAGGGCCATGTGGGTTTGGATTTTGTTTTCCCTTAATAATAACAACCTTCATTTCAAAACTGCATTTTGTGTTTACTTGTGTTATCGTTGACTAATATTTAAATTTGTTTGATGATCTGAAACATTTAAGTGTGACAAACATGCAAACAAATAAGAAATCAGGAAGGGGGCAAACACTTTTTCACACCACTGTATATGTAATTCAATGATAAGCCCATACATTTTTCGAGGACATATAGGATTTCTTCCCGTACCAGGAAGAAGTGAATTCTACTTTCACCCCTGCATATCTGACAAGATTGGACAGGTGAAACTCAGGGTTCTCTAACACAGTCGAACGATCTAGGCTGCATTGCGTCAGATCAGTGATTGCCTCATGAAAATAAAGAATAGAAGGAAGGAAGGAAGGAAGGAAGGAAGGAAGGAAGGAAGGAAGGAAGGAAGGAAGGAAGGAAGGAAGGAGGGGTGTATTTCTCCGAATTCTGGTTCCCTGTCTGGTTGTCTGTTTCTCTGCAGTGAAATGGAAGAAGGGGTGATGGACCATGACCTGCTAAAGCATGAAACTGTGCAGATGCAGCAAGGTGACATCACTATGCACTGAAATATGGAATAGTCAACAAACCTCCCAAAACAACAGAGACCTTTTCTATTCTTAGCAATAATCAGAGACAGGACACCAAAGTGACAGAGTAAGGACACAGACGGGATATTTTAGAGAACAACTCATCTACTCAGTTAACCCGAAAAAGCACTTGACAAAAATACTGAAATGCACGCCGTCAAAACACACTCAAAGGCTTTGGTTCTAAAGGAGCAAAGCTCTAAAGCTTTTTGAAAAGGGAAATTAGAAAGCACAGTACTGAAGCCCCTATGATGGTGCTTTTACCAGTCCTGTCTCATGCAGTGGCATCTCGGTATCAGTGTTTCTGCATTATGGTTATGATATGGTTATTATATGGTAATGAGGTTACTATGATACTTCTTTTTTAGATATATATTTTAAGGTATTTCCAGGTTTTATTGAACAGATAGAGGTTGTGTCAAAGGATTCAAACCGATGCCTTTATAACCAGGATCAGTATGCTAGCTTAGCATTTAACACTGCCTCCCGTAACTTGCTTCTAACTGGGCTTGAACCAGGGTCCTCTACCTTGACAACGTAGGAACCGATTGAGCTATACAAAAGGGACAAGTTGGATGGCTCCATCTGCAACGTTTCAAGCTAGCTGTGGAGTGATGTTATGGTACGTTCTTAACTCCTCTACACTGACACTGTTAACATGTGTACCAGAGGTGGCAGCATTACCACTAGGCCAGCCAGGCCACACTATGATCCTTCTATAGGCCAATGATGTGTTACTACGATCATTCTGTAGGAGGTGTCTATGGCCATTTAGATGGGGGGTAGGGTAGATGTTTACACACACATACCAATGAGCACATCCAGTGTCATATAGCATAACAAACTGTAGTACAGCAGAAGAGAAAGAAAGAAAGAAAGAAAGAAAGAAAGAAAGAAAGAAAGAAAGAAAGAAAGAAAGAAAGAAAGAAAGAAAGAAAGAAAGAAAGAAAGAAAGACAGTGGCCTTTAAACTACTGACACACACACACACACACACACACACACAAAGAGATTTCTTCAGAATGACCATGGATGGATGTCAGGTGTGTGCTTTCCTGGCCACTCTTCCTACTGCTCCTTTACATTGGATCAATATACACACCCCTATCTGGATAAGCCCCAAAAATAGGACTTCTACAACAGCAAAATCGACCTTATCAATTGATAATGATTTAGGGCGGCAGGTAGCTTAGTGGTTAAGAGCGTTGTGCCAGTAACGAAAGGTCGCTGGTTCTAATCCCCGAGCCGACTAGGTGAAAAATCTATCGATGTGCCCTTGAGCAAGGCACTTAGCCCTAATTGCTCCTGTAAGTCGCTCTGGATAAGAGCGTCTGCTAAATGACTTAAAATTTTTTTTTAATAATGGCTGTAGAATATTGCTAAAACCACGGCAACATTGGATCAATACACACAACCCTATCTGGATAAGCACCAAAAAAGAGGACTTCTACAACAGCAAAATCGACCTTATCAATTGATAATGGCTGTAGAATATTGCTAAAACTACGGGCAAAATTTGAATCGAAATCAAATGGTGGAGCCTTGCGCTATGGGATGAAATACATCCAGACAGACAATTGTGTTAAAAAAAAACAACAGTGTTTTCTGTAAGCCATGTCACCTGAATGACCGGTGGTGCATTTGATATGGCGCTTCCCCCCTAAAATACCACGACCGACCGAGACATACATAGCTTGTAGTAGGCCTACCATGTGCCTGAGGGGGGCATGCACATGAAATATACATTGTTATAGAATATCAACAAGACTCTGCATTAGAATATGGACTAGCCTATAAAGGATTGCTACGTGTCGGGTTGACCAGGTAAACAAGACAACAACAAGGTTATTGCAGGTTGGCAATGTATTATCATCCTCAGACACCTAAAACAATGCACTGCTTCCTATGTCAACCACTTATATGATCATTTAAGAGCGTTTCTGGTAGTAACATCACAAGTAAACACACACAGGGGGCATATTTAAGCCTTCTGCAAACGGTGCTACTTTGTGTAAACACGAACCAGACAAGAAACCAACAGACAAACAGAAAAGCAACTATCTCCTCATACTCGAATGCGCCTACCTCGGCACACAGCTTGGCGAAGAACGGTCCACTTCCCAGGTGGCGTAGAGGTTCATGTGGACTGGGCGATTCGAGGTGATCGTGACCGGTTTGGAGGGCTGCACGTGCGGGGAGGGGGCACCTCCAGTCCGCGGGAGCCCTCCTCGCTCCGACATCCCGGAGGTATCTTAGCTAAAAGGGTTTCAAACGAACGAGTTTAATAGCCTGTCTTCTTTTCCCTCTGCCTCTTCGTTGCAAAACCTACGGTGTGCGTGAACAGTTTGGCTAGTGAATGCGTAAAAATGTTCGTCCGTGCAATCGAAAGTTAATCCTTCTACTCTATAGAATAACTATTAATTTGGTTGTACTAAACGGTAACATTCCCGTCAATGTCCTTGATCTCCAAGCGAGCGAAACCCCTTTGTTTCTCTCAACTTGGCTCTGGATGTGTAATTTATCCGTGCAGGAAGCGAAAATTTCTCAACCAAGGCAAGTAGCACAATGCAAGAGCAAAAGAGCTACGCCTCTTGTTAAAGACGTAGCCGACGCTTCGATTCCTTTGCATGAGAGTGGAGAAGAGAGAGAGAGATATGAGAAAATCATAATAACAGTGTAATAACAAGCCCTCCCTCAACATTCTGCTTTTGAAAGGTTAAAAGTTGGTTAATTAAGAAACTATTGACATTCAGGTAAAGCTATAAATAAATGGTATTATGTTATCAGTCAAACAAACTAAATTGATGAATCAATCAATCAATCAATGTGAATGGCTTTTTACTCATAAGGCACCTCTTTCCAAGCTCATTCATCGATTGCAACCGTGTGGATAACTTAAAAAATGTTGGCCTCAGAGGTGTGACTGGTGATGAATTCCAGTAATTTCCCCAGTGTGACATGATTAAAGGTCTTCTATTTAGTTTTGAGATGTTTTAAAAGTCCCCCATTCAGAACATGGGGGGATTCCACCCCTGAAGGGATTTAATCAGCCCAGCACAGAAAATTACTCGCCTCTGACAGTATACGCTAGGCTAGGAAGTCATCCCAAATGGCACCCTACTCCCTACATAGTGCCCTACTTTTCAACAGAGCCTGGTCAAAACTAGTGCACTAGATTATATAGGGGATATGGTGCCATTTATGACGTTTCCTATGTGTGAAACGCCGTCTTTCACCATTATAGGGTAATTATACTCTCGCACTGTCAGTAAAGATGTTAGGATGCAAAACCGGTTAGGCCTACATGAGCTCAACTTCGTTGCGTCACACGACCTTGAGAAATTTTTACTGTTGACTAACGTGTTTTTCCTTACAGTACTAGGCTACTTCAGGAAGACTTAGGCCATGCCTATTACTGAGTTACCGAATGTTCATGATGTCTCTATAATGTAGGCTAGGCCTTTCGCGTCAGCGGTAACAATGCGATTTGGGTACATACTGGATTTGATGTAGGCCCAATTGCAAACGGAGGGGTGGCACGCATTTTATGCTAGTCTGGCTACTGTTTGGTTAGAATATGAATCACTCAGCTGTTGTCATTTGATAATCAGACACACACGTATCATGGCTTGAACCAGCTTGTAGGGGGATCTATTTTCATTGATTTCACTATGCGTAATTGTCGTTTGTAATTAGCTTGTTCAGTGGTGTAGTGGAGGGTATACGCAGGTGTACGCCGTATACCCACTTATTGTTCAGTGGTCATTGCATATACTCACTTCTTAATCCACACTGATACGAATAAAAAACGTGTGACTGAGAACGAAAAACCAGAAAATCTGAAACCTGTGAATTTCTGACCCTGTTTATATTTCAATAGTAGGCCCACTATTAGCCTACTGCACAGTACAGCTTGGGTTGGCGTGACTGTGAAAGACCAATATGGGATGTATTATTTTAGGTCATTCAGAGTGTATGTCACTGTTTCTCATAGAATTTGTCACACAGGGCGCCTTTCCTTCTCCCAGCTGGCCTTTGAAAAGATTTTGGAAAAATTTGAGTATACCCACTTCTCCAGGCACCACTACAGTGCTGAGCAGGGCCGGCCCTCCAATTAGGCAAGATTAGGTTGTCGGCTATGGCGGCACTTGAATGTGGGGCATCATTTTGGAAATTGGCTGCCGCCCTCCGGCGCCCCTGATCGGCTACTACACCGCCGGCGGTGCCCCAGCCACCAGCCCATTCTTCTCCCGAAGTTCACTCCCACTATCCTTGGTAGCTATGGTGATATGTGTGTGTTTTTACATGGGATTATCAAATTGTGAAACATTAATAAAAATGAATCTGCCAATTAAACTATTGTTTAGTTTTTAATGTTTGTGTATGACTAAGATGATTAGTGATTAAGGCAGTAGCTTAACCTAGCCTGTTAATGTTAGCTAGCTATTACTAGTGGAAATCATTTCAGCTAAAAAGTAAGCTATAGAGATTTGCAACCAGATTTGCTACCATGTCTAAGAGACAAAAACTATCAGGAAGTGAATATATATTTTAAAAAACAAATAAGAAAATAGGCACAATCTCTAAGCCAAAAAGACTTGCTGTTGAAATGTATCAGCGTGCAGCAATGTCCATCAGCCTGTGTGGAGAACAACAAGCCTCCAAGGACAGGCCATTCATTCACAGAGATGGACGAGCCCCCAATCACTGGTTCTAGCAGCGAAGAGGGCGAACCGGAGGAGTCCGAGCCATCCACTTCCACCGATGATGACAGCTCTCTGGGTGGACAAGAACAGGTGGTCGCACCAGGCTAGCCACACCTCCAAACAATGCCGGCGAAGACCCTACTATCTGGGATCCGGACTCAGATTAAAAAAAACATAAAAGATCCCAGTGAGTGGCCAAAATATATGAATGGAATGGATCTTTACGGGATATGTTAGTGCAGGCTGGGCCACATCAGGATAAGGAGGGGAATCCATTGGCAGCAGGTGCTGCGGAGGCTCATGGCCCTGAAACACGTAATGGCTGAACGAGCCAAATAATGGGAACTTTCTGACGTTTGTGGAAATGCTGGGTATCTTTGATTTGATTTCAGGACCATGGACAGCTACCGAGAGAACACATCGCTGACTGCAATGCAGCACCACAGCAGAGGAAAGAGGCCACTCTAGGCAGGCCACGAAATGAAGAAATGCTAAAACTGATGTTGGACAATCAAATTCGACATATAAATAAACAAAATTCATTATGGCTAGGTCATTGATAGAAAGCTTATTTTACACTGCTCCAGCGAAACGAGGCCCTCCATGCATTTATGAAAGCACTTGTTACCAAAGCTCAAATGATCTCACTCTTTTTAATAATAATAATAATAATATAATAATAATACAGTTCTACAGGAATATTAAATGAGCAAGAAACTGTTTTCTACTATAGGCATCTGGCTGCAAAGTGATTGCAACATTGTAACTCCCCGATGCAGGAGTTAAAGTACAATTATTGTAAGGGACGCGGGCACCAACAATTTTTGTTTGTCTAATCATAGAATTACATATAGAATTGGATCCTATTTCGTCCTAATCAAAAACGTGGTAGGCCTACCTGTTTGACAAACACAATTATGTTATCCATAGATCGGTATAGCCAAATCCTCCAATACTGTCGCATGCACTCCTTAAATACCTCAGTGTCTGGGAAGGGCTTGGTGTGTTTGGGTGTTTGGGCTCGGATTGAGTGAGGGTATCCCTTCGTTAAAGAAAAGGGCAAAAAGGATACCTACTGTTAGCTTTATATTTAGAAATAAATACATAAAAAGGATCCAGATTATATAAAGCGTTCTTTAACAATGCTTAACCCCGTGATGCCTTATGGTAGAAACAAGCTTTAAAATGCCTGTGAAAGATGTGACTCCGATGCATATGGGGATATATTGAGTCCTCTCTATGACATTCTGAATCTGAGCTGCAGCCTATAATATTCAAGGAGACAAACACATTGACTTTGCTATTCTGTCCCTATTCATTTAGTTTTTTCACTTTCTGAAAAGAGAAGATGTTGGTTTAAACCCAGGCAGCTTTTAGGGAAGCACTTCTGTTTTTGGGTTATGCAACGGATGAGTAGCCAGCAGTTGAAGCTTACATTTTTCTGCGTCGGTAGAGCGTCTGTCTCGGTGGAAAGGTAACTTTTGAAAGTACCATGCTTAGATTCATAAGGATGTCTAAGATGTAATTATTTGGAGAAATATGGTAAGAATGCCTGCTTCTATTTTCATTGACCTCCTTTCTTTTTCAGCCCAACATTTTCTTTTGATTTCAAGACGTTTTTCCCCAATCAACGCACACAAAAATATAAAAAAAACTAATTTAATAGAGACATTGGTGATTTTATCAATGTAATCATATTAGGCTGTGTTGTTGACATTGAACTGATTATATAGCCTACTAACCAGATTTGTTAAAAATGTGGTTTAAGTTGAAGTGTAGGCCTATGAATTGGGCTGCTATAATGTTCTGTTCCTCCAACTTTTAGGTGAGAAAAACATTGGCCCAAGGCCAAACCTATTGCCGACCCCTGCTGTACATAGTTTAGCGGGGATAGGAGGGGGGCGGCAGATTTTTGTCTGGCCTAGGGTGGTAGAACGTCCAGGGACGGCCTTGGCGCTGAGCTTGTTATAGTGATGACATAAGTTTTAATGTCACCTGCACAAGTACAGTGAAAGGCCGTTCTTGCTAGATCTAAACCCAACAATGCAGTAATCAAGATCAACGTAGGACTAAAAAAGAACACAAGGTAGAACAAAAACACACAATAAACAGAAATAAGAAGAACATGAGAAAGTAAGAAGCTATATACAGGGTCAGTTCCAATACCATATTTACAATGTGCAGGGATACTGGAGTGATGGAGGTAGATATGTATAGGGGTAAGGTGACTAGGCATCAGGATATATGATAAACAGAGTAGCAGCAGCGTAAATGATGATTGTATGTGAGTGTGTGTGCATGTGTGTAGAGTCAGTATAAATGTGTGTGCATGTTATGTGTGTGTTGGGGTGTCAGTGTGCGTGAGTGTGTAGGGCCCTGTGAGTGTGCATAGAGACAGTGCAGAAAATAAAATACAAAGGTCAACTCAGATAGTCTGTGTAGCCATTCTGTTAGCTATTTAGCAGTCTTATGGCTTGGGGATAGAAGCTGTTCAGGAGCCTGTTGGAGTCAGACTTGATGCACCAGTACCACCTGCTGCATGGAAGCAAATTGCAAATAAGTGGTTAGGAAACAGTGTTAGACTAGATCTAGTCAGTGGTGCTCAACTTGGGCAGGAGCTCACTGGCGCGGAGTGCCGCCACCTCAAATGTTCTACTGCTTGAGCTCCTGTTCCTTTTAGAGAATATTAGCTCAAAAGTATTGTGGAGCACCTGCACCTAAACGTGAACAGTACCACCACCTATTTCAGTCCAAGTCAAACACTGGATCTAGTCAAATATAGACTATATATACAAAAGTATGTGGACAGCCCTTCAAATTAGTGGATTCGGCTATTTCAGCCACACCCGTTGCTGACAGGTGTATAACATCGAGCACACAGCCATCTCCATAGACAAACATTGGCAGTAGAATGGCCTTACTGAAGAGCTCAGTGACTTTCAACATGGCTGTAACGATCCCGGCAGTCTGAGTCGGGTCCTGTCTGTGGACTAGTTTTTTCTGCTCGGGATCTCCAGTTTCCCGAGGGTTCTGGAACGCTCCGGGGAGCTCTCTTGATTTCCGCACCTGCATCCCATCAGCAATCTGCACACCTGGTCCTGATCATCACCCTTCTTAGGCTCTGGCCTAACATCCATTCCCTGCCGGATCGTTAGCCATGAACATCACTGTTCCGAACCTTCATCCAACCTCTGCCTGGTGGTCGGCGGCTGCCCGAGCCATGATCGGATCAACCACTGCACCCCCAACAACTAATCAACGCCGCCGCTCTGTTCCCTGGATTATTCAGCATCACTCTTGAATTTGTAAATAAACACTCACCTTCGTTTCAACTTACCTTGTCCTGGTCTGCTTCTGGGTTCTGGCTTTGTAACTCGTGACAATGGCACCGTCATAGGATGCCACCTTTCCAACAAGTCAGTTAGTCACATTTCTGCCCGGCTAGAGCTGCCCCGGTCAACTGTAAGTGCTGTTATTGTGAAGTGGAAATGTCTATGAGCAACAACGGCTCAGCCGCAAAGTGGTAGGCCACACAAGCTCACAGAACGGGACCTCCGAGTGCTGAAGCGCATAGCGTCTGTCCTCGGTTGCAACACTCACTCCCGAGTTCCAAACTGCCTCTTAAGCAATGTCAGCACAATAAGTGTTCGTTGGGAGCTTCATAAAATGGGTTTCCATAGCTGAGCAGCTGCACACAAGCCTAAGATTACCATGCGCAATGCCAAGTGTCGGCTGGAGTGGTGTAAAGCTCACCGCCATTGGACTCTGGAAAAGTGGAAACATGTTCTCTGGAGTGATAAATCACTCTTCACCATCTGGCAGTCCGACGGACAAATCTGGGTTTGGCGGACGCCAGGAGAACGCTACCTGCCCGAATGCATAGTGCCAACTGTAAAGTTTGGTGGAGGAAGAATAATGGTCTGTGGCTGTTTTTCATGGTTTGGGCTAGTCCTCTAAGTTCCAGTGAAGGGAAATCTTAATGCTACAGCATACAATGACATTCTAGATGATTCTGTGCTTCCATCTTTGTGGTAACAGTTTGGGGAAGGGCCTCTGTTTCAGCATGACAATGCCCCGTGCACAAAGCGAGGTCCATACAGAAATGGTTTGTCGAGATCGGTGTGAAAGAACTTGACTGGCGTGCACAGAGTCCTGACCACAACCCCATCGAACACCTTTGGGATGAATTAGAACCCCGACTGCGAGCCAGGCCTAATCTCCAAACATCAGTGCCCGACCTCACTAATGCTCCTGTGGCTAAATGGAAGCAAGTCCCCGCAGAAAGCCTTCCCAGGAGAGTGGAGGCTGGTATAGCAGCAAACGGGGGACCAACTCCCATGATTTTGGAATGAGACGTTCGACGAGCAGGTGTCCACATACTTTTGGTCATGTAGTGTATGTGAATGGAAGACAAGGACATGTCTATTAAAGGGGTCAATGAGAGTCACTGATGATGGTATTAATAATAATAATAATAATACGCCTATATACCTGCAGTTAGGATGACATTCATTAATGTGTGGCTCTACAGATATCTGCCTCTTCTCTGGCCACACGCACGCACTGACAAACTCCCTCACACTGTGATCCATCAGGTTGTTGTCCAACAGATGATTCATGGAAGGGTGCTCCAGTATCATTCATATGCTGCCAAACGATGACGTCATATCTCCACAACAACAGCCAATGTCTCCACACCACTCTGCTTTTCAGAAAGGTGTTAGATGCATCACACACAAAGACACATTTGGTCTTTCTAATCCAGTTTCAATACGACTGCTTTCAAACCATATTTCTAAAAACGTATTTAGAGTGTACATCATACAGTGCATTCGGAAAGTATTCAGACCCCTTCACTTTTCACATTTTGTTACGTTACAGCCTTATTCTGAAATGGATACATAAAAATAAAAAATAAACATCAATCTACACACAATAACACATAATGACAGAGCAAAAACTGGTTTTTAGAAATGTTTAGAAATGTATTACAAATAAAAAACTGAAAAATTACATTGACATAAGTATTCAAACCCTTTACTCAGTACTTTGTTGAAGCACCTTTGGCAGCCTCGAGTCTTCTTGGGTATGACGCTACAAGCTTGGCACACCTGTATTTGGGGAGTTTCTCCCATTCTTCTCTGCAGATCCTCTCAAGCTCTGTCAGGTTGGATGGGGAGCGTCGCTGCACAGCTATTTTCAGGTTTCTCCAGAGATGTTCGACCGGGTTCAAGTCCGGGCTCTGTCTGGGCCACTCAAAGACATTCAGTCTGAGGTCCTGAGCAGGTTTTCATCAAGGATCTCTCTGTACTTTGCTCCGTTCATCTTTCCCTTGATCCTGACTAGTCTCCCAGTCCCTGCAGCTGAAAAACATCCCCACAGCATGATGCTGCCACCACCATGCTTCACCATAGGGATGGTTTTGGCCAAGTGATGAGCGGTGCCTGGTTTCCTGCAGATGTGATGCTTGGCATTCAGGCCAATGAGTTCAATCTTGGGTTCATCAGACCAGAGAATCTTGTTTCTCATGGTCTGAGAGTCCTTTAGGTGCCTTTTGGCAAACTCCAAGCGGGCTGTCGTGCCTTTTACTGAGGAGTGGCTTCCATCTGGCCACTCTACCATAAAGGCCTTATTGGTGGAGTACTGCAGAGATGGTTGTCCTTCTGTAAGGTTCTCCCATCTCCACAGAGGAACTCTGGAGCTCTGTCAGAGTGACGATCAGGTTCTTGGTCACCTCCCTGACCAAGGCCCTTCTCCCCCGATTGTTCAGTTTGGCCGGGCGGCCAGCTCTAGGAAGAGTCTTGGTGGTTCCAAACTTCTTCCATTTAAGAATGATGGAGGCCACTGTGTCCTTGGGGACCTTCAATACTGCAGAAATGTTTTGGTACCCTTCCCCAGATCTGTGCCTCAACACAATCCTGTCTCGGAGCTCTACGGACAATTCCTTTGACCTCATGGCTTGGTTTTTGCTCTGACATGCATTTCCAAATCATGTCCAATCAATTGAATTTACCACAGGTGGACTCCAATCAAATTGTAGAAACATCTCAAACATCTGGAAACAGGATGCACCTGAGCTCAATTTTGAGTCTCATAGCAAAGGGTCTGAATACTTGTGTAAATAAAGTATTTCTGCTTTTATTTTTAATACATTTGCAAACATTTCTAAAAACCTGTTTTTGCTTTGCAATAATGGGGTATTGTGTGTAGATTGATGAGGGGGGAAATGAATTTAATCAATTTTAGAATAAGGCAGTAACGTAACAAAATGTGGAAAATTTGAAGGGGTCTAAATAGTTTCCGAATGCACTGTATATTGTCATGACTTGCCCTCATGGGTTGAGGATCAAAGATGCCGGCTAGGCAAAGGTTTGAACACCCCCTTTTCCTGGGGGCCAGTTTTATGACCGGTCTTAAATTCCTTACAGAAACGTTATTTTCCGTGCCATGCAGTATTGGGAGAGGGAATTTCCCCGTGGAACAAAGGAAGTCTTCCCGCCAAGACTCCAACATCCAAAAGTGGATAATGAAAAAATATTCCTACTTCAAAGAATGTGGGACATGGTTTAGTGGTCAGAGGGTACTTAAAGAACAATCATGTCAAATTCGTTACTATGTTGTGATGTCATTAAAGACGGTGGAACAACATAACTGTATCTCAGGGGGTGTACACTTCCCATTTATGAGGTTTGCATCTAATTGTTGTATAAAACGAATGATTAAGTATAATAATACTTTTGTGAAGATAATGTGATTTTAGCATTCTAGATGAGATGATTGTTTTCCATATTGATTTGTTCTCAGTCAGTGGCCACGCCCAGATGAGCACAAACATGATGAAACACCCCCTTTTCTACTCAAGTATAAAATTCACCTCAGACCAAGCAGATTACGGTATAAACTGGATGTTGCAAATGGTTGAATTTCTACCAGACCAGGAAGCGTGAAGCGGAAGCTACACGGCTTAAAATGGTTAGACCAGGAAGCCCCACGGCTTTAAATGGTTGACACGCTACAAACCAGCAGACGTGAAGCGTGAGCTAAACGTTACAAAATAGTTAAACTCTACAGACCAGCCGACATGCAGCGCGAGCTGAATATGGCAAAATGGTGAAGAAGAAGACAATGCACTAGACCTTATCATCTCAGTCTGCAGCTGGCATGTATAGTCGTCTAGACAACTTTCACTAAAGACACGAGTTGGGAAAGACAATCCCTCTCCGACAACCGTTGGTACATCTGAAGTATCTATTCTAACAGATCAACTCTACGAACTACAGGGTACGCTGAAGTACCCATTCTAACCACCACTACGACCAGAAACTCTCCCAAGGACATTGGGATCTCTGGTGGGCAAACCAGAGACCTACATAAAATAAAATAAAATATGCCATTTAGCAGACGCTTTCATCCAAAGCGACTTACAGTCATGCGTGCATACATTTTTGTGTATGGTGGTCCCGGGGATCGAACCCACTACCTTGGCGTTACAAGCGTCGTGCTCTACCAGCTGAGCTACAGAGAACCTACATCATGAACTCAACTATCGAGGCCAGCTACACGTAAATACATGTTGCATTTCTAATTCGAATGAGCGGGTGCTAAACATTTGTATTTCCGTGAGCGTAGTTTCCAAAGTATCAACGATAGTTGAATCTCTGTCTCTCACTTCCAAGCATTCATGCTATTGTTAGTCCGGTTTTCAAGGACCTGTTTTCATGGTATTACGTTAGTAATCAATAACCAATGTGTGTGTGTGTGTTTGTATTGTGTTATTATTTAGTTAGTTAGTAAATAAACAAGCCAATTAGTGTATTGCTGATTCATCAATAAGGTTAGGGTTCTTGCAGGTTCAAGGATTATGCGACGTTCAGAATGAGACTGATAAGAGGTAATTATTTAATAAGTGACTTATCGATATATAACATACAGTGAGGGAAAAAAGTATTTGATCCCCTGCTGATTTTGTACGTTTGCCCACTGACAAAGAAATGATCAGTCTATAATTTTAATAGTGGGTTTATTTTAACAGTGAGAGACAGAATAACAACAACAAAATCCAGAAAAACACATGTCAAAAATGTTATAAATTGATTTGCATTTTAATGAGGGAAATAAGTATTTGACCCCTCTGCAAAACATGATTTAGTACTTGGTGGCAAAACCTTTGTTGGCAATCACAGAGGTCAGACGTTTCTTGTAGTTGGCCACCAGGTTTGCACACATCTCAGGAGGGATATTGTCCCACTCCTCTTTGCAGATCTTCTCCAAGTCATTAAGGTTTCGAGGCTGACGTTTGGCAACTTGAACCTTCAGCTCCCTCCACAGATTTTCAATGGGATTAAGGTCTGGAGACTGGCTAGGCCACTCCAGGACCTTAATGTGCTTCTTCTTGAGCCACTCCTTTGTTGCCTTGGCCGTGCATTTTGGGTCATTGTCATGCTGGAATACCCATCCACGACCCACTTTCAATGACCTGGCTGAGGGAAGGAGGTTCTCACCCAAGATTTGACGGTACATGGCCCTGTCCATCGTCCCTTTGATGCGGTGAAGTTGTCCTGTCCCCTTAGCAGAAAAACACCCCCAAAGCATAATGTTTCCACCTCCATGTTTGATGGTGGGGATGGTGTTCTTGGGGTCATAGCATTCCTCCTCCTCCAAACACGGCGAGTTGAGTTGATGCCAAAGAGCTCCATTTTGGTCTCATCTGACCACAACACTTTCACCCAGTTCTCCTCTGAATCATTCAGATGTTCATTGGCAAACTTCAGACGGGCATGTATATGTGCTTTCTTGAGCAGGGGGACTTTGCGGGCGCTGCAGGATTTCAGTCCTTCACGGCGTAATGTGTTACCAATTGTTTTCTTGGTGACTATGGTCCCAGCTGCCTTGAGATCATTGACAAGATCCTCCCGTGTAGTTCTGGGCTGATTCCTCACCGTTCTCATGATCATTGCAACTCCACGAGGTGAGATTGTGCATGGAGCCCCAGGCAGAGGGAGATTTACAGTTATTTTGTGTTTCTTCCATTTGCGAATAATCGCACCAACTGTTGTCACCTTCTCACCAAGCTGCTTGGCGATGGTCTTGTAGCCCATTCCAGCCTTGTGTAGGTCTACAATCTTGTCCCTGACATCCTTGGAGAGCTCTTTGGTCTTGGCCATGGTGGAGAGTTTGGAATCTGATTGATTGATTGCTTCTGTGGACAGGTGTCTTTTATACATATAACAAACTGAGATTAGGATCACTCCCTTTAAGAGTGGGTTCCTAATCTCAGCTCGTTACCTGTATAAAAGACACCTGGGAGCCAGAAATCTTTCTGATTGAGAGGGGGTCAAATACTTATTTCCCCTATTAAAATGCAAATCAATTGAGGGGGATCAAATACTTTTTTCCCTCACTGTATATATATATATATCTAAGAGTTTAATTCGGGAGATGGTAACTCGTTAAACAACTTCTTCCGTGGTGCCCCAAATTCCTAATTAGTTAATTGTTAGATGATTAATTTAATCGAGTGACAATTAAACATAGTTGATTCGATAAATAACAGTCATACATTAAATTCATGACAATATGGTGGTCATTTAGCAGATGTCTGTATTTCAAGTAGCCTAGCCGATGTGGTCCTATATGGCTCAGTTGGTGGAGCATGGGCTGTGGGTTCGATTCCCGGGACCACCAATACTTCAAAATGTATGCACGCATGACTAAGTCACTTTGGATAAAAGCGTCTGCTAAATGGCATGTATTATGTAATACATAGATGAGTCATTCTAGTATAAAGTGGCTTTGACGATGTAGCAGACTACCATACGCTAGGCTGACAAATCCTGGAATGGTACTGCAGAAAGCCTGCCAGGCATTGTGGTGCAGTGGAGCCTCACTGTGTGTGTGTGTGTGTGTGTGTGTGTGTACACTAGTGACCGAGTCAGCATGCGGTTACTACTATCAGTTATTTAGGTCACAGTGAGTGTTTCCCAGACATCAGGTGACTGTCACACTGGATCCACTGTCAGCCCCTGGTGGAATAACCCAGAACTACACCTTGTTATTATGTCAGTTTAGCTCTAGCCTTGACTTGGTCAGGTGGTATATGAGGTTAGCTCATGGTTGGTCATGCTAGGTATGACTTCATATAGCCATGTATCAGCACAGTGTTAAAGCTTTAGATCATTAAAGGAATTACTATAGCAATGTACAGCAGGGCCCAGTCTTTCCTCCCTCACCATGTGACTTGACTTGTTATTGGCCAGGTCACATGGCCAGGGGAAAAACAATGAACACTCTAATGTATTAACCATTTGGGTCCATAGATTGGATTGACATGGAGTCTTTTATTTACAAAAACAGAAAAGCACAGCTACATGAAAAAATAAGTCACAGGATAGAATAGACGGGTTATACAAATGCTGCATACAGCGGAGACCTGGCAGTGGTTCTCCAGAACACAGGGTTGGGCTCAATTCCATTTCAATTCCTGAAGTACACAAATTCCAATTCCAATTCCAATTCTCTTCAATTAGGAACATTTGGAATTGGAATTTGGTTTACTTTCTGAATTGACTGGAATTGAAATGGAATTGACCCCAGCCCTGCCAGACACGTATTATCATTGTCATTAAAAGAAAACTGTAATAATGGATGGTTTTGTGGTAGTAAAACGGTCTGGTTCCTTCTACGTTAAAATCTGAGCTCTGTTCTCGTCTTGTTCGGCCTGTCCTCTCTTCACAGTTCCTCCTGGTGTGATGTTGTTGGTCTAAAACTTGAACTCTTTGTATTTCTTGGCACCGCCTCGCGTGTCTTGCGGCTGGGCCTTCCTCTTCTTTTGCTGTGGGGTGGAGAAAGTGAGAGACGAAGAGAGAAATGGAGAAGAAAAGGCTTAAAATTATCGTACGAGGTTCTTTCACCCTTCTACTCCTCTTAGTGAAAGTGACATATTACTCCTAGTTGCTCCAACCCCGTCACAACATGTTGCAGGGCTGATAAAAGGGTGAGAGGAAGGAGAGAGGCATGTGCACGCTGCTTTCACACTCAAACACTTATATCCCAGAAGGATGGCCATATTCATAAGCTTAGAGAGAACATTTCAAAAATAAAAAAGTAAGACCTTGCAATAACAGCTATTATGAAAGTGGATTTTTTTTAAATAGAACATTCCTAAAAGATTCAGATGAAGTTTCAATAGGACTAAATCACTCAACTACAATTACTAAAAACAGATCCTAATCTTCCCATCTAGTGTTCATTTATGCTGCTACACATGGAACTGAAAACCAGAGAAAGAGCCTTTCCAATGCAGTGCAACATTCTCCTACCCTCATCTTGGCCCCTGGTGGCATAATCCATTTCATGCTAATGCTAAACTAGAGCAATATCTAACCAGGGGTTCATATCAATTGTACTCCCTTGACTCTTTCTTCGCATCCTTCTCAAAACACATTGGAGAAGAAGGTCGAGGGGAGGAACCACTGACCTTCTCTTGCAATGTGTTGAGACGAGGAGACGGGACATGAAGATACAAGAACACATCATTGAGATTCACCTCAGGGCTTTCTAGATCCTCATTACTGTGTGTATACTCCCTAGTCTAGTACAAGTCACAGCTAGAATAGCCTTCTCTGACTGTCATATCTTTCTTAGTCTGAGCATGAGTGTACTGGAGGAGTAGAAATGTGACTAGGAGGGTGATGTGGTAATCAATTACTAGACCTAACACTCATAAGGAGCTGGGTTGTATTCATTAGTGCACACCGTAGCAAAACCGCTTTGCACCATAGCTAAATGTTTTGTAACGTAACAAAATGGCCAGAACAGTTACAGTGTCTCAGTCTCACCTTCTGTTTGGCGGCGTGCTCGGCCACCATGTCGCTGAAGTCCTCCTTCTCCACCTGGGCCTCCTGGTTCCTGACGTGCTCCTCGTACTTCTGGGTCATGGCCATGGGGTCCAGCTCCAGCTCCTCCGGGGCCAGAGCCACCTCTACCCCCTGGAACTCCTGGCCTCCGCCCGCCTTACGACCTGCCATGGCCTGGGGAGGAGGAGGAGAGAGAGGGGGTCAGACGGAATACAAAGAAGGGCATCTGAAGTAGTACCCTATTCCCTGTAGTGTACTGCTTTTGGCCAAAAGTGGGGCGCGGGGGAGTTGTATAGATCATGTAGGTGTATAGATGTGTATGAGTGTACATCCATGAAAGTGTATTTAAAGGGATAGTGCGATATTCTGGCAATACATTTTCTACTACCCCAGAATCAGATGAACTCATTGATACCATTTGTATGTCTCTGCGTGCAGTTTAGAAGGAAGTTGGACATAGTTTGTGCAATGACTGGAAGTCTACCGGTCCAGCTAGCTCACAGTTAGAGGCCATGCGGTTGAGACTGGAAGTCTACCGGTCCAGCTAGCTCACAGTTAGAGACCATGCGGTTGAGTACCAGTGTATACACGTATGTGACTGTTTTTGAAATATGTTCTAAGTATATATGAGTAAGGGACTAACTATGTTTTGTGTTTTGGGTTCGAGTGTTAACATGCCTACATCCCAGTGGTTGGTATGTTAAGTACTGAAAGCGGTGTTCATTTCTGATATGGCGACTTTGTCCAAACACAGTGTTTTTGCTGTTGTCCTTACCCCTGATACGTCGTAGATGTGTGTGGATGCCATCATGGCTGCTCCTCCAGAGCCCGTCCTCCTCTCTGGGAGCACCGTGAACAGCTGAGGAGTCTCATTCCTACACACACAGAGACTGGTGTCACAAACACACAATACAGTAGAAAGACACAAACAAACAATACAGTAGAAAGAGACACAAACACACAATACAGTAGAAAGACACACAAACAAAATACTAGTGAATGGCCTATGCTTGGCCACACACTCACCCGTCCATGGCCTCTTCGATTTTCTTCTTCCTCAGCTCAATGAGCTCTGGAGTCTCCATACCTGCAGGCACGGACGAGAAGCCTCCGGGAGTGATCAGACCACTGGAACACACACAGGCTTTGAGTTAATAAAACACTGATCACTGTATTCAAGACAACACACTCAACCCACTACAAATGGCAACCGGTATTTTCTTACACGTGAGCAATGGCTAATTGATCCAACAGGATAGAGAGACTGGTTCATTTCAAGTCCATGTCAACTTGATGTGTTTAAAACAGTCCGTCAACGACATGTCTACCTGTCTGCCGGTGTGAAGAAGCCCGTTTCGTCTGGTTTCTCCTCATCACTCTCCTCCTCCTCCTCTTCCTCGGAAGACTCCTCGTCTGAAGGCTCCAGCTCTCCCCACGGCGTACGATCCACCTCCTCCTCCTCCGCCTTAGCCTACACACAGAAACATATAGACATTAGGACAATAGTGAACAGGCCATTGGCTCAAAGCAGACCGTTGGTGTGTTAGATACAGGAACGTGTGGTAGTGAGTGTACGGAGGAAAGATGTATGGTGGTGTTGTATGGGAAATGAAGGGTGTACGGTCAATATGAGGGGAATCAGGCAGGGGTATGAGGAAGATCTCACCTGGAAGTCTCCTGCGTTGGTCCCAAACACATCACCGTACAGAGGCTTGCCTGTCTCATCTACAGGGGGCTTACCCCAACCACCAGCATGGTAACCAAACGAACAGCTCTGAGAGAGAGAGAACAGGAGAGGTGGGGGGAAGTCAATAAAGGTCTCAGTGTAATAAGCTTCACAATTCTGAAACATTTCAATACAGTAATATTAGTATAATAGTATACAATATTTCAATATGTATAAAATATATAGTATGTATATACAGTATAAATAATTTTATTACATTGTAAATTGTTAAAGAGTATGGGCTCGATTCAATCCGTAGCGCTGAAGATCTGCGCTGTAGCGCGATTTAAATGTTAAAGTAATATCCGATTGATCCGACACACACAGCGTTTACCGTGTGTTCTCTGGAACATTGCCTTTACAGCTCTTCAGCGCTACGGATTGAATCGAGCCCTATGTCTGAGTAAGGGACTAACTATGTGCGTTATGTCAGAATTACCTCGGGGATGGGTGAGTTGAGCCCGGGGATCTTGAGGTTGGGGTAGGAGGGAGGGGGGCCGTATCTCTGCATGGCGATCAGCCAGGGAGGGGGAACCTTGTGGGAGTTCTACACGGGAGGGAAACAACTTTAGTGATGGGACAAGACCATGGTGCATCAGTAGCACATCGTAGAACATCATCAATATAAAATGATTATACTTCAATAAAATAAAGTATAATTAGAAAGTCATCTATCAATAATATTAAAGGTGATAGTGGGATTGTAGGCTTCCTTAGTAGTGGGACAACAACATCAGGAAAACTCACCGGTCCAACGGGCATACCGAGAGCGATACGCAGCTCATCTGACAGATCACCTGGTTTCTTCTCCTTCAGCCTCGTCTCAAACTCTTTACCCTGTAGAGAGAGAGAGAGAGAGAGAGAGCAAGAGAGAGAAACAGAGAATGTAAGAATCAACAACATTTCATTCCTAACACCAATTCACCAAAGCAGAGTACACGGACTACCACGAGTGTTCATTCAAGACCCAACAACAAGGAAGTATTGAGGGAAACCCAAACCAACCACACATTGCAGCTCTACTATTACATTCAAGGTCCAACCAATCAACAGGCTCTTGGAAGTAGGAGCAGAGTTGATGTTGTAAGATGCTGTATACAGTTGAGCCCTCCAATGAGCTGTCAGACATCCTTACCTCGTAGTAGAGGTCACCATGGATGGAGAGTTTAGGCTTCATCTGCCACTTGAAGAAGGCGTCGTGGAGCTTCTGGTAGTCGATGTCGATCTTGCCCATCTTGGGACGCACCTTCTCCCTCATCTTGGTCTTCATGGTCTTAGCATCCTCCTGTCAGCAGAGTACCAGGGCATTCAGTGTGACTTCTGCCAAAGTGTTTCAGTGGTCTATTTTAGAGAGATGTTTATGTAACAAATATTGAATTGTTATGTACTGACGTTTTCTAATAAACTTGAAGTAAACATGGTGTGAAACAGAAATATACACAGGCCATGTTTGTATACTATAAAACTGTAATTTTCCTCATGCTAGCCTAAAACTAAGGCCTGGAGTATCTATCAGGAAGTTGACCATGGTGTTAACAGCCAGCACCCCCTTGTGCCCATTTAGGGTGCTACTACTCCCACCCACCTTTTCCAGTTGGAACCACTCCTTTGGCCAGCAGCCAGTGCAGCTACTATCTGGCTCTACTACCTCTCTATTGGACAGAACCACCTACCTTCTGATGTAAAGCTTCTCTACTACCTCTCTATTGGACAGAACCACCTACCTTCTGATGTAAAACTTCTCTACTACCTCTCTATTGGACAGAACCACCTACCTTCTGATGTAAAGCTTCTCTACTACCTCTCTATTGGACAGAACCACCTACCTTCTGATGTAAAGCTTCTCTACTACCTCTCTATTGGACAGAACCACCTACCTTCTGATGTAAAGCTTCTCTACTACCTCTCTATTGGACAGAACCACCTACTTTCTCCTGTAAAGCTTCTCTACTACCTCTCTATTGGACAGAACCACCTACCTTCTGATGTAAAGCTTCTCTACTACCTCTCTATTGGACAGAACCACCTACCTTCTGATGTAAAGCTTCTCTACTACCTCTCTATTGGACAGAACCACCTACCTTCTGATGTAAAGCTTCTCTACTACCTCTCTATTGGACAGAACCACCTACCTTCTGATGTAAAGCTTCTCTACTACCTCTCTATTGGACAGAACCACCTACCTTCTGTTGTAAAGCTTCTCTACTACCTCTCTATTGGACAGAACCACCTACCTTCTGATGTAAAGCTTCTCTACTACCTCTCTATTGGACAGAACCACCTACTTTCTCCTGTAAAGCTTCTCTCATCTCCTGGATGCCCGTCCTCTTGATGAACTCTGGCAGCTCGAAGGGGGGCTTCTCGATACCCCTCTTGCCCTGGAGGTACTTCCTCTTGAAGCACCAGTGTCGGGGGACGGGCACCGTGTTCCTGGTGGCCTTCAGGTGCACCAGCAGCTTGGGTTCCTGGGCCGTCACATCATGCATCTCCACCACGTCAGGACGCGCCACCAACTGGAGGAGGACGGGGTCAAAATCAATACCGGACACAGATCTCTATCAATCTCTTTTTCCCTTTTAAACATCTCCGGTGACCACCCACACCAACTGAATCAGCTCATATAGACTCAAGCATTTATGATTAAGTGTTAGGCACAGAACAACTTCCACACCAACGTAATCAATACACAGGTGTACGTACACATGCACAAACATAATGTCTAACTCTAAGAAGCAGGTGCATGTATTACCTGTTTGAGTTCAGCTACAGTTAGTCTATTCATTCTCCTCAGCTTCTTCTTAGACATCTTGGGAACGTCTGGTCTGATCTCCTGTACACACACACACACACACACGAGGAACGACAGTGAGGATAACTTCCAAGGTCAACACTTCAAGAGAGAGCACTGGAAGATGACACTCTTTCTGTGTCCCAATCCTTCACCTTTCCTCCCCGAATGGAAGTAGACAAGTGCACACTACTTAGGGCATTAGGGTAGAGAATTAGGATGAAGCAGCATATAAAACAGTCCTGTATGAAAAGTACTTTTTCCCATCCAAGTGCAGAAATGGAGAGAAAGTAGAGGAGAGGTGAATACTAACATCGTCACTGTCATCACTGTCTTTCCTTTCCTCCACTAATCCCTTCTTCTTCATTAGAGGAGCCGGCTCCTTCTCCGGTTCCTTCTCCTGCTCTTTCTTCACGTCATCAGTCAGCTGACAGAAGGATGGACACAAACACAGTTAATTAGAGCTGTTAGCAAATGACTAACGCGCAAACAGATTCCATTGTTAAATCAACACAACAACAAATAGTATTTCACTTTCCTGTGTGTTAAGAGGTTCTTGAAACCACTGCGCTCAGAACTGGTGAGTACATTCAACCTAATGTTACGATTTTACTTCCATATTCAGCCATTAAAACGCTAAATAAATATGAAGAATAACACTGGACACATCTCTAGGATGTTTTGACAAATTTTTCATAAAGAATCAGCCAATTTCTAAAATGGAGGCCCTCACCTTGAAGGCCTCAAAGATCCTCTTGAAGAAGATGAAGTTAGGATCGTAGATCTCTGGTTCCTCTGTAACGTACTCTATCTCCACCTCAGGCTCCTTCTCCTTCTCTCCATCCTCCTCTTTCTTCTCCTCAGCCTGCACCCTCTTCTCCTGCTCACGCCTCTTCTTGTTCTTCTTCTTACGGTTCCTGCGCTTACGGTTTTTCTGAGAAGGGGAGAATGAAAAAGTTAAAAACTGACACCATTTCCGACTCCTCATGCTGCTAAGAGCTTATGTCGATTGAAACAGAACCTTCCCTATCAAGCAGGTTATCAATAGGAGAGTCATGCCAACTTGACCCCTGACCCTCTGAGCTTCAGGAGCAACAGGGTGAATCTCATTGGTCTGTTCTTGACTCCTCACGGCCTCTCTCCTCGCATCCTTCTTAAAACACATTGGAGGAAAATATCCAAGGTTCCTCCCCTCTGACATTATCCTCCGATGCCTTTCGAGGAAGCGGCGAGAGGACACGAGGAATCAAGGAAACACAATTGAGTTTCTCCCAAAGACAGCAGGAGGGATGAGGTGTGAATTAATACAACACTCACGTCTTTCTTAGAGAGAGAACCGTCGTCATCTTCAGTCTCAGACAGGACGGCGGTGGAGGACATGTTCATCTCCATCTCTGGGCTCTCCTCCTCCTCTTCTGGAAGGTAGAAAACACAGAGAGAACATTCACTGGCAAGTTCAAGGTCCAACAGGGCTCTTAACCCAGGAAAATATTACTAAGACTGCAGTAGTTCCATTGGGATGATACCATGAGCATTAGGGGTTTAGTTGATGTTAACTTACTGAACGTTACAAGGAAATATGTTCATTAAATAGAGTTAGTTTAGTATTTTCTGTTTCAGTCATGCCTTCTTGGTGCATCTGGGCCTTTATTCACAAAGCGTCTCAAAGTAGTAGTTCTGATCTATTAATTCTGATCTTAAAAATCTAAACTGATCCTAGATCAGCACTCCAACTCCAGACTTTCTTCCAGTGTGTAGTTTCATGTTCTGACCTGTGGTGGCAGCACCGAGCTGTTCCTGCCTGATCTCCTTCAGCTGGAGAATCTTCTCCAGAGCCTGGGGGATCTTAGGACCGACGCCCACATCCTCTCCCTGCCACACCTGCCACACACACACAGAGCCAGGAATACAGAGATTAGATGGATGGCAAAGTTAGTGTGTTGGTGGGCGTGGCCAATGGCACCGTCTCCGACAGAAAATGTTAGCGGCCGTTCTCTTGGCCACAGACACAAATATTTTGTTTTAAAGCTAATTTCCTGCAGTTGTATTGTGCTGTGTTCTTATGCTATCTGAGTGACTCAACCATTATAACAAAATCCATGTGGGCCCCATGCCATGACATTTTTGTAATTTTAGATTCTCCCTAACGTTGAAGTTTTTATTTTGGTGATCTTTAGTTCTCAAAGACGATCTTGTTGAAAAAGATCTTGCTCCTCTATCTTTTCAACATACATTATATCTGGTTTTAGTCATTTAAAATGTACACTGAAAACTTTTTACCATCCCAAAAATTATTTTCTAACAAAAAATTATAATATATATTTTATTATATTTTTGGGAGTGGCGGCAACGATTTAGCAGCGGTGGGGGAAACATTGTGGTTCTATACCTCTCTGGCGTCCTCTCCGGGTGGAGGGGGAACTCTCTGTCTCTGGGTATGCATCATGGACATTCCAGGAGGGGGTGGGTTCATTCCACCAGGATTCATTCCAGGAGGGGGTGGGTTCATTCCACCAGGATTCATTCCAGGAGGAGGTGGGTTCATTCCACCAGGGTTCACACCTACAACAATACCCAGATCTCAACTGACACCAATGTACCAGGTGAGTGTCACCATCAACACAACAGCTTTCCAGACATAACAGCCTTCACACTGTTCTTAAAAATGAAAGGAATGACATTGGATATGTTTAGCTTGGGAGAGTGACTGTGTTAAGCCAATATGGGTGACTATGTGGGAATATACAGTGCATTCGGAAAGTATTCACACCCCTTGACCTTTTCCACATGTTGTTAGGTTACAGCCTTATTCTAAAATTGATAATTGGTTTTTTCCCCCCTCATCAATCTACACACAATACCACATAATGACAAAGCAAAAACATTTACAAAAAATAAAAAACAGAAATATCACATTTACATAATTATTCAGACCCTTTACTCAGTACTTTGTTGAAGCACCTTTGGCAGTGATTACAGCCTTGAGTCTTCTTGGGTATGACGCTACAAGCTTGGCACACCTGTATTTGGGGAGTTTCTCCCATTCTTCTCTGCAGATCCTCTCAAGCTCTGTCAGGTTGGATGGGGAGCGTCGCTGCACAGCTATTTTCAATGTCTCTCCAGAGATGTCCGATCGGGTTCAAGTCCGGGCTCTGGCTGGGCCACTCAAGGACATTCAGAGACTTGTCCCGAAGCCACTCCTGCATTGTCTTGGCTGTGGGCTTAGGGTCATTGTCCTGTTGTAAGGTGAATCTTGCTCTGGAGCAGGTTTTCATCAAGGATCTCTCTGCACTTCGCTCCGTTCATCTCTCCCTCGATCCTGACTGGTCTCCCAGTCCATGAAAAACACCCCACAGCATAATGCTTCCACCACCATGCTTCACCGTAGGGATGGTGCCAGGTTTCCTCCAGACACTTGGCATTCAGGCCAAAGAGTTCAATCTTGTTTCTCATGGTCTGACAGTCTTTAGGTGCCTTTTGGCAAACTCCAAGCGGGATTTCATGTGCCTTTTATTGAGCAGTGGTAGCACTGCTACCATAAAGGCCTGATTGGTGGAGTACTGCAGAGATGGTTGTCTTTTCGGAAGTTTCTTCCATCTCCACAGAGGAACTCTAGAGCTCTGTCAGAGTGACAATTGGGTTCTTGGTCACCTCCCTGACCAAGGCCCTTCTCCCTCGATTCCTCAGTTCGGCCAGCTTTAGGAAGAGTCTTGGTGGTTCCAAAATTTTCCATTTAAGAATGATGGAGGCCACGGTGTTCTTGGGGATCTTCAACGCTGCAGACATTTTTTGGTACCCTTCCCCAGACCTGTGCCTCGACACAATCCTGTCTCGGAGCTCTTCAGACAATTCCTTCGACCTTATGGCTTGGTTTTTGCTCTGTCCAATGTGGGACCTTATATAGACAGGTGTGTGCCTTTCCAAATCATGTCCAATCAGTTGAATTTACCACAGGTGGACTCCAAGTTGTAAACACATCTCAAGGATGATCAATGGAAACAGGATGCATCTGAGCTTAATTTCGAGTCTCAAAGGGTCTGAATACTTAACTATTTTTATTTTTTTTATACATTTTTATTTTTTAATCTAAAAACCTGTTTTTGCTTTGTCATTATGAGGTATTGTGTGTAGATTGCTGAGGATTTATATTTATTAATTCCATTTTAGAATAAGGCTGTAACATTACAAAATGTGGAAACGATTAAGGGGTCTGAATACTTTCCGAAGGCACTGTATGTTGTCTAAAAAGTGTGTGCAGTATACAAATCAATTCCCCCTTGAGGGACAAAGTTGTATTGGAAGTTAGGATTGACATTTTAGTGTTGATGGCAGGCCAAGGACTGACCTCTCATCATGGGGGGCATCATGCCAGGGGGTCGTGACCCCGGGTCAGACATCCTGGGCCCTGGTCCTCCATGCTGCCTCTTAGCCAGCTCCTGCTGCCTCTCATTCTCCAGCATCACCGCCGCCTGACGGAGGGAAGAGAGAGGGAAGAGTGGAGGGAGGAGAGAGAGACAGATGTGAGATATGTTTCAACTTCCAAGCAAGGTAAAGGGGCTGTATGATAACTTTGGGATTGGTTGTGACACAACACTACCGATGAATCATTTAGATGGGAGAAAGACATGAAAATCTGTCTTCTCCAGTCCCCACCCTTTTCTGCTGCTCCAGAAGTTCCTGCTCTTCCATAGCACGGGAATCGCCCTGAAATACACACACACACACAAAATGTCAACTTTTGAAACTATGTATCACCAACTGAACATATATACCAGAAGCCCTCTTCCTTCCCATTACAATAGAAGGCAGACTACCTTACAACTAGGGCCTGGAGACTTTCCTTACTCAGGTAAAACTCAGGGCACAATTTATAAACCTTCTCCTGTGGTCTGGGGCCATACACCTGCGACACGTAGCGTAGCAGTTAGAGCTTTGGGCCAGTAACCGACAGGTTGCTGGTTCGAATACCCGAGCTGACAAGGTGAAAAATCTGTCAATGTGCCCTTGAGCAAGGCACTTTACACTAATTTGCTCCAGGGGCGACGTACTACTATGGCTGACCCTGTAAAACAACACATTTCACTGCACCTATGTGGTGTATTTGAGAATTCAACATCCTACTCCTCTCAGAGTAGGAGTCTAGGATAAGGTCTTATCTGTCCATACGCTCTTCAGTCATTTTAATCTAAAAGACTGATCCTAGACCAGCACTGCTACTCCGAGAGGCTTAGTGAATACAGGCCAAGAACATACCTGCTGCTTGGCCCTCTCCTCGTGCTGCATCATCATGGCAGCCCTCTGCTGCACCATCTTCAGCTGGTCCTCCTGGGAGAGGCCGGGGGGCATGCCTGGAGGCTCCATGCCCATACGCATCCCTGGGGGAGGGGGGCCACCTGCCATCATGCTCATCGCCTGGAGCATACCCATACCAGGAGGCATGGGGGGCATGGGCATTGGGGGCATGGGGGGAATTCCTGGCATCTGGGGGAGGAAGAGGGAAGGCTGGTTGTCGGTTAAGTTGTTTTTGATGACGGTAATTGTTTTTTCCTGGACCATGTGAGATAACCAGGAAAACTCACCCAAGTTATTCCTGGTCAGATCACACAGTCAAGGTAAAACTCCTGGCCCTTTTCATGACAGACTGATGAACTACTGCAGAGTTTATAGCTCAATAATCACAGTGATGAAATGTAAGAATGAGATTAGATTAGACCGTATAAAAACCTTATAGGGTCTGTTGGTGCTGACCTGCGGGGTCATAGGTTTATCATCACCCCCTAGGTTGGGTTTGCTGAGCATCATTCCAGTCTGAGTGAGAAAAAAAACACAGATACACACGATCAATGGATCATATTGACAGATGCAGTACACTCCACTCTCCCTCTCACACACGCACGTGAACACACACACACACACCCCCACAACTGACCTGCATCATGTATCCCTTGAGCCTGTCCAGCATCTCCTCTCTGGGACCTAAGGACAGAGAAAAATATTAACTGTAAACCAACAATGAACACTACAACTAACATAGCACAACCAACTAACATAGGACAACAACAACAAACAATGACTTAATTACAACTCGAATAAGAAGTTTAAATTCAACTTAGTCGCGCATGCACCGATGCCGACAACATCACTTTTGCTTATCAGTTATTAAACACCCAACCAAAACACATTGATTGATTAACTGTTACCTATCAATCAAATTGACTAGTTAGCTAGCTAACGAAGGGACATTCGTAAGCAAAATCCTCCTCGTAGAGGTGGTGAACATAAACTTTTAATATAATAATTGTGTAGGTAGCTAGCTGATCATTTGCACTTTCCTTTACTTCCATGAAGGCCTGCTATGTAGCTAGCTAGCTAACTTGCCGCGGAACTAAATATGGCTAGCCTGTTAGCAACACGCTACAGTTAGCTACATAACATGCCCCCTGTAGCAACAAGCTACACACAATGTACTCATTCGTCAATTCAAAGCTTGCTGCTCCGACTTCCTACCCATGTTGGGTGCGCCTAGCTCGCCTAGCTTGGCTTGAAGCTCCGGGTTGCTCCATGTATTGAGGGCCGCCACAGAGCTCCCCAAATCGGAGGGCATAGGTTCGGTCCCCGGCGGTCCGTCGGATGCCATGTTGAAATTCTACCGATCAATGGCTCTCTACAGAAACAACGGACACGAGAGCAAAGAGAACCCGACGAATCTCGAAAGGCACGATGGGAAAACTCAGTTCAATGGAAGAAGCAGTTGGAGAATTCTGGGTAATGTAGTCAGTGGTAGGAGGAATAACTGCGTTTCCAAATTACAACCACTAGGTGGGAGCAGAGCCATGTATTTGGAGAGTTGGGACAATAAAGTTTCTGCATTATGATGCATTTACACGACACTACAACATTCTATGGCAGCCATGTATATGGGGAATATTATATGTGGAATATAATATTATATGGGGAATAGTTACAATGTAACTATTCCCCATATGCGAATCGCATCTCTGCATGTCTGGCAGACATATCAGTGTGGATGTCAGATCACCACCTCAAGCTGAACCTCGGCAAGACAGAGCTGCTCTTCCTCCCTGGGAAGGACTGCCCGCTCCATGATCTCGCCATCACGGTTGACAACTTCATTGTGTCCTCCTCCCAGAGTGCAAAGAGCCTTGGCGTGACCCTGGACAACACCCTGTCGTTCTCTGCTAACATCAAAGCGGTGACCCGATCCTGCAGATTCATGCTCTACAACATTCGCAGAGTACGACCCTACCTTACACAGAAAGCGGCACAGGTCCTAATCCAGGCACTTGTCATCTCCCGTCTGGATTACTGCAACTCGCTGGGCTCCCTGCCTGTGCCATTAAACCCCTACAATTTATCCAGAACGCCGCAGCCCATCTGGTGTTCGACCTTCCCAAGTTCTCTCATGTCACCCCGCTCCTCCGCACACTCCACTGGCTTCCAGTTGAGGCTCGCATCTACTACAAGACCATGGTGCTTGCCTACGGAGCTGTGAGGGGAACGGCACCTCCTTTCCTTCAGGCTCTGATCATACCCTACACCCAAACGAGGGCACTACGTTCATCCACCTCTGGCCTGCTAGCTCCCCTACCTCTACAGAAGCACAGTTCCCGCTCAGCCCAGTCAAAGCTATTTGCTTCTCTCGCACCCCAATGGTGGAACAAGCTCCCCCACGACGCCAGGACAGCGGAGTCACTGACCACCTTCCGGAGACACTTGAAACCCTACGTCTTTAAGGAATACCTGGAATAGTATAAAGTAATCCTTCTACCCCCCCTCCCCCACCCCCCCATAAAAAAAAGAAGAAAAAAGTGGTTGTCCCACTTGCTATCATAAGTTGAATGCACCAATTTGTAAGCCGCTCTGGATAAGAGCGTCTGCTAAATGATGTAAATGTAAATGTAATTAGAACAATATTCCAAATTCTAAAAGTTGGCCCTGCCATCCACGACCTCTATATCAGGGGGTGTGAAGGGAAGGGCCAGAAAATCATTAAAAACTCCAGCCACCCAAGCCATAGACTGTTCTCTCTGCTTCCCCATGGCAAGCGGTACCAGTGCATCAAGTCTGACACAAACAGGCTCTTGAACAGCTATCCCCAAGCCATAAGACACCAACAGGCTCTTGAACAGCTATCCCCAAGCCATAAGACTGCTAAAGAGCTAACTAAATAGCTAACTAAATAGCTAACAATGGACTATCTGAGTTGACCCTTTTGCACTCTCTTTGCACACTCACAGGGCCCTATACACTCATGCACACTGACACACCAACACACACAAACACTCATGCCATCATTTGCTCTCACACACATATTATGCATATACATTTATACTGACTCTACACACATGCACACCCACTCACATACAATCATCATATTATACACTGCTGCTACTCTGTTTATCATATATCCTGATGCCTAGTCACCTTACCCCTATACATACACTATTTATACAGAAGTATGTGGACACCCCATCAAATGAGTGGATTCGGCTATTTTAGCCACACCCGTTAGTGACAGGTGTATAAAATCGAGCACACAGCCATGCAACATCCATAGACAAACATTGGCAGTAGAATAGCCTTACTGAAGAACTCAGTGACTTTCAACGTGGTACCGTCATAGGATGCCACCTTTCCAACAAGTCAGTTTGTCAAAGTTCTACCCTGCTATAGCTGCCCCAGTCAACTGTAAGTGCTGTTATTGTGAAGTGGAAACATCTAGGAGCAACAACGGCTCAGCCAGGAAGTGGTAGGCCACACAAGCTCACAGAACGGGACCACCGGGTGCTGAAGCGCGTAGCGCTTAAAAATCGTCTGTCCTTGGTTGCAACTCTCACTACCGAGTTCCAAACTGCATCTGGAAGCAACGTCAGCCCAAGAACTGTTCGTTGGGTTTCCATGGAATGGGTGGCCGAGCAGCCGCACACAAGCCTAAGATCACCATCCGCAATGCCAAGTGTGGCTGGAGTGGTGTAAAGCTCACCGCCATTGGACTCTGGAGCAGTAGAAACACGTTCTCTGGAGTGATGAATCACGCTTCACCATCTGGCAGTCCGACGGATCTGGGTTTGGCAGATGCCAGGAGAATGCTTCCTGCCCAATGCATAGTACCAACTGTAAAGTTTGGTGGAGGAGGAATAATGGTCTGGGGCTGTTTTTTCATGGTTAGGGCTAGGCCCCTTAGTTCCAGTGAAGGGAAATCTTAAGCTACAGCATATAATGACATTCTAGACGATTCTGTGCTTCCATCTTTGTGGCAACAGTTTGGGGAAGGTCCTTTCCTGTTTCAGCATGACAATGCCCCGTGCACAAAGCGAGGTCCATACAGAAATGGTTTGTCGAGATCGGTGTGGAAGAACTTGACTGGCCTGCACAGAGCCCTGACCTCAATCCCATCGAACACCTTTGGGATGAATTGGAACGCCGACTGCGAGCCAGACCTAATCGCCCAACATCAGTGCCCGACCTCACTAATGCTCTTGTGGCTGAATGGAACCAAGTCCCCGCAGCAATGTTCCAACATCTAGTGGAAAGCCTTCCCAGAAGAGTGGAGGCTGTTATAGCAGAAAAGGGGGGACCAACTCCATATTAATGCCCATGATTTTTGAATGAGATGTTCGACAAGCAGGTGTCCACATACTTTTGGTCATGTAGTGTATCTACCTCCATCACTCCAGTATCTCTGCACATTGTAAATATGGTACTGGAACTGACTGACCGTGTATGTAGTATGCTTAATTACTTTCTCGCGTTCTTCTTATTTTTATTGATCGTGTGTTATGTTGTTTTTATTATTTTTAGTAGTACATTGATATTGATTACTGCATTGTTGGGTCTGGAGCTAGCAAGAAAGGCATTTCACTGTACTTGTGCACGTGACATTAAAACTTGAAACTGAACTCTCAAAATTCTGTAAATGGCTCTGGGTAGCATCATTTGCCAAATTGACATGCCAAGGTGAAGTAAAAGGTTGAATCGATATTATAACAAATAACTAGCTAGCATAAAGTGTAGAAACCATGGCAAAAACCAAGTGGGAACAAATTAAATGTGGATAAAGCTATTTAGAATTGTCCGAATGTGGGCAAGCTGTAAAGTGAAAATGATTGTTATTGCAAAGCACATTTATAGTGGTCTATAAGCATATCACATGGCATATTATAACTGTGGAAGTCCAATGGCGTACAATAACCTACAGTGTGTTTCAGGTGTAGAACCCGCGAGCCAATGCGCGCTCGAACCCATTCAATGAGTCACTGGAGCGTTCTTCCTGGAGGAGAAGTGGTAGGGCGTTTCTAAACCGAATATGCAGCTGTGAACTGAGCTGTGGGTGGAACGGAACTAAACATGTAAGGGAGAGAACACAGACAACCAAACAACTGATCGAACCTCAAAATAACCAGCAAAAGGTAGGATATGTCTTAAAAACAGAAGTGTAACTCCTCACTACTGTACAAATGATGGCTATTACTAGTTTACAACGAAGAAGAGCGACAGTCATAGCAGTATTGGACACATCTGTTTCAGTTTGCTGCAGCTGGCTCGCAATCAGTTATCGAACATGAACAGAAAGTTTTGAAACATCTTGGAGCAGTGTTGAAACAATGTAGGCTAACGGTGTTTGCATGTCTTGCCACCTTTCTGTTCCAGTTCTTTCATGGGTGTTACTTTTATATTTTAGACTGACCAATTCTATTAAATAACTAGTTATTAACAAATAACTCTGCCTAGGCTATGCACTGTCCTCTCAGATATTCCACAAACAGACTAGCCTACTATGGTCGGACTTGTCTCTTGTTTTAAAGGTCACAACTGAAACCAAATTCAGAAACTGTCAATTGTATGAAAGGCATGGGCGGCCAGATGAAAGGCTATTCAACACTGTCCAGCTATTCACTTTGTCAACTTGATGAGAGTTGATACTGATATAGTATCACACTGTCCCCAAACTTTAAAGAACCCTTTTTGGTGCCAGTTAGAACCCTTTTGATTTCCATGTAGAACCCTTTACACAGAGGGTTCTACATGGACCCCAAAATAGTTCTACCTGAAACCCAAAAGGGTTCTACCTGGAACCAAAAAGGGTTCTCTTATGGGGACAGCCAAAGAACCCTTTTGGAACCTTTTTTTCTAAGTGTACCCACCCACCGTCCATGTGTGAGTGTTGGCTGTTTCCACTTTACAGCACAGGTAGGCTACACAGGGACTGCTTATCTCCCATGTAATCTCATCCACTGGCCGTCTCTCTGTCGCACCCCTATATATGATTTCATCTCCTAATACAGACATCTATATGGTCGTTTCATTGTTTTTGTATCTCAGTTTTAGGCTACTTCAGTAGCAATATGGAACACAGTAGTGATAGGCTACAGTACAGGAAGAAACATCATGTCTTTCACTGGAACAGCAGTAGGGTTGATGTGGTTATGATGAGTCTGGACTTGCAGACTACTAATCCCTCATTTCACATCAGTGAAACTATTTGCAGTGAGGCGCAAACAGAGAAATATTCCACGTGTGAGGAACATGAAATGTTGAAATGAGTTGAAACTGTTCTTGTTGAGAAGACTCCTCCTGACTTTATGCACACCTCTGTCTGCCAAGCCACCACAGCCACAGAAAGGTGATACGTTTCCACCTAAGATGTGGAAAACTGACATAACGGTACATGTACAGGTTAAGTAGGGATTGGGTAGGTGCTGTAACTGTCCCCCAAAATATGGTGTTTTCCCATTACAAAATATGTGTTCACTGTGCTCTCTCTCCTATCCTAAGGTGGTAGAACTCTTCCATTGTCTTTCCTTTCAGTTTCCCCTTGAGACTCCAACTGACCAGTAGGGAAATGTTTGAGTCAGTCAACAACAGAACAGGCCATAAGTGATGGGTGTGGCTCAGTGTAGTAGGTGAAAGTTATGACTGGGCTCCCCTGCCCTTCTCTGCACTAATGAGAAGCAGACAAAGCTCAGGGTTAATTTTGACTGACAGTTGAGGGGTAGAACAGGAAGAGAGCTCAATGTAAATAACAGTCAGCCAGTGAGTGAGTGAGTGAAAGTTGAGAGACTGTAAAAGAAAGAAAGAGAGAGAGAAAGAGGCTAAACAGAGTGAACATCTGAAAGGTTTAGCATAGATTTGAAACGGTTGTTTTATCTCCCTCTCCCTCTCCCTCTCCCTCTCTCTCTCTCTCTCTCTCTCTCTCTCTCTCTCTCTCTCTCTCTCTCTCTCTCTCTCTCTCTCTCTCTCTCTCTCTCTCTCTCTCTCTCTCTCTCTCTCTCTCTCTCTCTCTCTATTTTTGTTTGTTTGTGGGAGAGCAAGAGTGAGAAAGGGGGAGAGAGAAGAAATAGAGTGATGTGAGGAAACAGGTTTGAAAGAATAAAAGATAGGCTGTGGAAGTAATGACAGCAAACTGAAACAGGCAGCAGTTCCCCTGACTGTGCAGTAGTTACCATTTTTTTTGCATGTTCTTAGGTGTGTCAAGGTGGCAGCTAGCCTAGCGGTTAAAAGTGTTGGGCCATTAACCGAAAGGTTGCTGGTTCCAATCGCCAAGCTGACTCTGTGAAATATATGTAGATGTGCCCTTGAGCAAGGCACTTAACCCTAATTGCTACTGTAAGTCGCTTTGGATAAGAGCTTCTGTTAAATGACTAGAATGTAAATGTAAAGATGTATGTGCCCTCCCATTCTACTTGAGGTTAAATGGAACCACACCCTCTCAAATCCCCATTGTTTACACTATAAGACACACACACACATACACACACACACACACACACACACACACACACACACACACACACACACACACACACACACACACACACACACACACACACACACACACACACACACACACACACACACACACACACACACACACACACACACACACACACACTCATCAATAGCATCCAATACACCAAGTTACAGTGTTATTCAATTGAGAACTGAACTGCAGTCAGTTTGAATGATGGGACTGTTATTGTGAGTAATCCTCTACTAGCTAAAATGAATAGGTGGTAGGGGAGACTATTTGCTAACTCTCTGTCATACTTGTGTATCTTTATTTATTTTGTCTGTGCTGCACAGGCCTGTAATTGTGAAAGAAGCATTCTTGCCTGTGGGACAGTGGCAGGGTGTTTCTGAACCAAATACAGTATGAGCTGTGAACTGAGCTGTGGATGGAACACAACTAAACATGGAAGGGACTAGAGAAGAGAAACAACAACATATTGAACCTCAAAATAACCACCACAAGGTGTGTAACTTCTCGCTACTGTACAAGGGATGGCTATTGTTTACTAGGACGAAGGACGACAGTCATTGCAATATTGGATACATCCGTTTCAGTTTGCTGCAGCTGGCTCGCAATGAGTTTGAGAACATGAGCGGATGTAGCCTAGTTTTGAAACAACGTATCTTAGGCAGCAGTGTTGAAATTTTGTAACGGTGTCATATGTTTCTGTTCCAGGGAGGATTTCATGGGTGTTAGCCTACTTTTATACATGTTTTAGACTGGCCAATTCTATTCAGTTTATTCTGCATATTTCAAATGAACTATTAACAACAACAAAAACTAGCTTCTCTACTTTCCTCAGATATTCCACAAACTGACTATGGTCGGACTTTTCTATTGTTGTAAAAGCCACAACTAAATCCAAATGCGGAAACTGTCAATTGTGTGAAAGGCATGGGCAGCCAGATGACAGGCTATATTTTTCAACACTGCTTGTTCGGCTTAACTGCGATTCAACCAAGAATTGTCTTTTGACATTGTACTGGGAGACATAGCCTACTTGCAAGTATGTCTCCCAGCACAATGCCAAAAGACAATTATTGGTTGAAACGCAGCTAAGCTGGACAAGCAGTGTCTCGTCTTTGTCAACTTGGTGAGAGCATGCCTTTGGCAGCTGGCTAGGCCGTCTGTTGTTTTTCTGAAAACCTTCCTGACAGTCAGAATGGAGTTTTACCTGTTTATATCTGTTTATAGTCTAGGCCTACACACCCATTACAACATTGTTATCACTGGCCCACGCACACTTCTGGAACGTGTTGTGTCAGTGTGACCATTTAGTTTACCCAAGAGAAAAGACACTTGAGATCTTTAGTTACAGTGAGCGAGTAGGGAACACAGAGGATGGTGAAATGTGAGCTCCCTGCTATTTGGAAAGGCATGCAGAATGAATGCTTTTACACAAATAATGGTGTTATTATAGCTTAACTTATTAACCTATACTCTCTCCTCTCACCCCCTCTCTCTCTCTCTCTCCCTCTCGCTCTCTCTCTCTCTCTCTCTCTCTCTCTCTCTCTCTCTCTCTCTCTCTCTCTCTCTCTCTCTCTCTCTCTCTCTCTCTCTCTCTCCCTCTCTCGCTCTCTCTGTGTGTGTGTTATCTCCTATGTAATACAGACGTCTGTAGTGCCACATGGTTGTTTCATAGATATTTGTATCTCAGTTTTAGGCTACTTCAGTAGCAATATGGAACACAGTAGTGATAGGCTACAGTACAGGAAGAAACATCATGTCTTTCACTGGAACAGCAGTAGGGTTGATGTGGTTATGATGAGTCTGGACTTGCAGACTACTAATCCCTCATTTCACATCAGTGAAACTATTTGCAGTGAGGCGCAAACAGAGAAATATTCCACATATGAGGAACATTAAATATTCAAATGAGTTGAGAAGACTTCTGCTGACTATATGAACTCTGACCAGAAGAATTTTTGAGTCAGTCAACAACAGAACAGGCCATACGTGATGGGTGTGGCTCAGTGTAGTAGGTGGAAGTTATGACTGGGCTCTCCTGCCCTTCTCTGCACTAATGAGAAGCAGACAAAGCTCAGGGTTTGTTTTGACTGAGAGTTGAGGGGTAGAACAGTCAGCCAGTGAGTGAGTGAAAGTTGAGAGATCAAAAACGAACGAAAGAGAGAGAGAAAGAGGCTAAACAGAGTGAACATCTGAAAGGTTTAAAATAGATTTGAAACAGTTGTATTCTCTCTCTCTCTCTCTCGCGCCCTCTCGCCCTCTCTCCCTCTCTCCCCCCTCTCTCTCTCTCTCTCTCTCTCTCTCTCTCTCTCTCTCTCTCTCTCTCGCTCTCTCTCTCTCTCTCTCTCTCTCCCTCTCTCCTCTCTCTCTCTCTCTCTCTCTCTCTCTCTCTCTCTCTCTCTCTCTCTCTCTCTCTCTCTCTCTCTCTCTCTCTCTCTCTCTCTCTGTCTCTCTCTCTCTCTCTCTCTCTCTCTCTCTCTCTCTCTCTCTCTCTCTCTCTATCTCTCTCTCTCTCTCGCTCTCTCTCCCTCTCTCCCTCTCTCTCTTTCTCTCTCTATTTTTGTTTGTTTGTGGGAGAGCAAGAGTGAGAAAGAGGGTGAGAGAAGAAATAGAGTGATGTAAGGAAACAGGTTTGTGGAACTAATGACAGCAAACTGAATCAGGCAGCAGTTCCCCTGACTGTAGCAGAGAGCCTGAGAGAGTTTTTTGCATGTTCTTGGGTGCATGTTCTTCTCTAGGTTAAACGGCACTACACCATCTCAATACCCCGCTGTTTACACTCTGTCACACACACACACACACACACACACACACACACACACACACACACACACACACACACACACACACACACACACACACACACACACACACACACACATCAATAGCATCCAATACACCAAGTTACACCATCTCCTCGAGACAATCACTTATGACTCAACGCTGTGTTCACTTATGACTTCACAGTGTGTTACAGTGTTATTCAATAGAGAACTGAACTGCAGTCAGTTTGAATGATGGGACTATTATTGTGAGTAATCCTCTACTAGCAAAAATGAATAGGTGGTAGGGGAGACTATTTGCTAACTCTCTGTCATACTTGTGTATCTTGTTTTTTTTCTGTGCTGCACAGAGCTGAACAAGCCTGTAATTGAATGAAGTATACATTCTTACAGGCGTTTAACAATAGCAGGTATTCATGTTTTTGAATTTAATTTATCTTTTTTTCTCTCTCTCTCTTCTCCAGGGGTGGGACAACAAGGTATAGTCTCATCCTATTGGCTTCTGAGCCCTTTCTGCAAAAATTTCAGCCAGCCAAACAGTGAATTGCTTCATATTGTTGCCGTGGCTCTGAGATCTGCCTGGTGCTGTGAAGAAAACGTCTTCCTCTTGAGCCCATCCTCCAGTCATCCTCCAGTCATCCTCCAGTCATCCTCCAGTCATCCTCCAGTCCCCACTCTGTCACCTTTACATGACTAAGACTGTCACTGTGTTCCATTAAGCCAACTGCCTGTCACAGCCTATTATCCCCACCTCATCTTTAATTCACACCTCCTAATTGTCTGTTCCCTGTCTGATTCCTGATTGGACATCAGCCATAAACCTCCTCCCTGACAGGCTCCCTGGATCAGCAGTGACCTCAGACCTCTGCCACAGCCGACTGCTGTAGGTAAGAATGGAGCAGGTGTACGCTTCGGGGATGGCCGCCAAGCTGCGGAGCCAGTGGGACCGGGACGAGGGTCTGGGCCAGAACCACAACGCCGTCAAGTTCCAGGGTCAGGACTTTGAGTCGCTGAGGGCCCGGTGTCTCCAGAGCAGCAGCCTGTTTGAGGACAGCCTGTTCCCCTGCGCCGCCTCCTCTCTGGGGTTCAACGAGCTGGGACCCCGCTCCTCCAAGACCCAGGGAGTACGCTGGAAGAGACCCACGGTGAGATGATACAGAGGCTGGAGCTTAGGCTGACCCTTCTCCTTCCCTACTGACCCTATTAGTCCAGGGGTGTCATACCGTACAGGGTTGTCAATCCATTCAGGGATGTCAATCCATTCAGGGGTGTCAATCCATTCAGGGGTGTCAATCCATTCCACGGAGGGCTGAGTGTCTGCTGGTTTTTGTTATTGCCTTTCAATTTGTGTCCAATTATGACCTAAGCAACCAGGTGAGGGAAGTTCCGAGTGAAAACCCGCAGACCCTATAGTGCTAGAGCTTTTCCTGACTACATTGCCTTGGGCTCTAGTTATCAGCTAGATGTAGGAAAACATTTGGCCCTACCTGTCCTTACTGAACCTAGATCATATTCTTACTGAACCTAGAACGTATTATTCCTGAATCTAGACCATATTCTAACTGAACCTAGAACGTATTATTCCTGAATCTAGACCATATTCTAACTGAACCTAGATCATATTCTTACTGAACCTAGAACGTATTATTCCTGAATCTAGACCATATTCTAACTGAACCTAGAACATATTCTAACTGAACCTAGAACATATTCTAACTGAACCTAGACCATATTCTAACTGAACCTAGACCATATTCTAACTGAACCTAGACCATATTCTAACTAAATCTAGACCATATTCTAACTGAACCTAGACCATATTCTAACTGAACCTAGAACATATTCTAACTCAACCTAGACCATATTGTAACTGAACCTAGAACATATTCTAACTGAACCTAGAACGTATTCTAACTGAATCTAGAACATATTCTTACTGAACCTAGACCATATTCTAACTGAATCTAGACCATATTCTAACTGAACCTAGAACATATTCTAACTGAACCTAGAATGTATTCTTACTGACCCTTAGTCCCTATCTTAGAGCAGTCCACATCACCTGACCAGGAAAACTTTTGGCCCTAGTTATATGGACTATTCATAGGAAAACCCTGACTGAACCTAGACTGTCCTTACTAAGCCTTACTGAGTTTAGTCCCGATCCTTAATGGGCCCCTATGAATATGACAACACAACATTTTATAACACTACCCTCATACAGCATGACTAGGACATCATTATTTATCTTATAAAGGCAACAGTGTGTGTGTGTGTGTGTGTGTGTGTGTGTGCATGCGTGTTCCAGCGCCCAACTGTGTGTGTGTGTCTGTGTGTGTCTGTTTAATGCTGTGTGTGTGTTTCATGCCGAATGTGTATGTGTGCGTGTATTCTAGCTGGCATGCCTTTCTTTCGTAATACTCTTCACACTCCATCTCTACTCAGTCCCTTCCAGAATGCATCTCCTCCAACGCCTCGCCCCTCAGATCTGTAATATTGACATCTCTGGAGAGAACACACACCACACCGCTCCGCTTCACTGCCTAAAATGTGGAAAGAGCTTTGTATAGTGTAGCTAACTAGCTCTCACACTGCTCTGTGTTGAGTTAACTGTGGACGAGTGATGGTTAGGAGGCAGAGACAGGAGATACAGTACCCAGTAGCGTGGCGGAAATGTCTTATCCAAAATGTTTCTTTTTAGATTTTATGACCTAGTCTATGAATCACTTGGGTGATTGACAACAGAGATTACATGGTGGTCAGTGTGCGAAGAGTACAGCAGTTATTAGTGCTGAGGTGCAGTGTGGTGAAAGGAAAAGTGAAATGTCAGTGTTCAGCGAAGGTTATCATCACCACCTTTTGGTGGTGGAGTTTGTCAAAATTGGGTTTGTGTGTAATCGGAGGGAAATATGTGTCTCTAATATGGTCATACATTTGGCAGGAGTTTAGGAAGTGCAGCTCAGTTTCCACCTCATTTTGTGGACAGTGTGCACATAGCCTGTCTTCTCTTGAGAGCCAGGTCTGTCTACGGCAACCTTTCTCAATAGCAAGGCTATGCTCACTGAGTCTGTACATAGTCAAAGCTTTCCTTAAATTTGGGTCAATCACGGTGGTCAGGTATTCTGCTACTGTGAAGTCTCTGTTTGGGGCCAAATAGCATTCTAGTTTGCTCTGTTTTTTTGTTAATTATTTTATTTCCTCCCCCCTCTCTCTCTCTCTCTCTCTCTCTCTCTCTCTCTCTCTCTCTCTCGACAGGAGATCTGTACCCGTCCCCAGTTTATAGTGGATGGAGCCACTCGCACTGATATCTGCCAGGGAGCTCTGGGTGAATAACCACTTAGTCAGCTTTCACTGAGAGAGAGAGAGAGGGTGGTGGTAGGGAAGAAAGAGAGTTGGGAGTTGGGAGAGAGGTTGGGGAGAGAGAGAGGTGGGAGGTGGGAGAGAGAGGTTGGAGAGAGAGAGAGGTGGGAGGAAGGAGAGAGAGGTTGGGGAGAGAGAGAGTTGGGAGGTGGGAGAGAGAGGTTGGGGAGAGAGAGAGGTTGGAGAGAGAGAGAGGTGGGAGGAAGGAGAGAGAGGTTGGGAGAGAGAGAGAGGTGGGAAGTGGGAGAGAGAGGTTGGAGAGAGAGAGAGGTGGGAGGAAGGAGAGAGAGGTTGGGGAAAGAGAGGTTGGGGAGAGAGAGAGGTGGGAGGTGGGAGAGAGAGGTGGGAGGAAGGAGAGAGAGGTTGGGGAGAGAGAGAGGTGGGAGGAAGGAGAGAGAGGTGGGAGGAAGGAGAGAGAGGTTGGGGAGAGAGAGAGGTGGGAGGTGGGAGAGAGAGGTTGGGGAGAGAGAGAGGTAGGAGGTGGGAGAGAGAGGTTGGGGAGAGAGAGAGCCAGGGGAGGAATTGTATTTGTATGTATGATTATGAGGCTGCCTCTTGGCAAGCTCAGAGATGTGTATACCAATGGGTTAAATAAACACTAACAAATGAGAAGAGAGACAGAGATGGGGGGGAGAGAGACAGGTAGGGGAGAGATAGAGATGGAGAGAGGGAGAAAGAAAGAGGAATTAGCCCACAGAACAGTTATGATTGATATTGAGGTGTTTTCCTCTAAACCCTGCAGAGGATGCATCATTTATACTCCACTCTGCTATCTCACATCTTAAAAACAAAATAGTAGCCTCTATACTATGCAGGGGCGTTGCCTTATATCCTCTTCTGTTAGAGTTACTGTAGGTGTAATGATTGAAGCAGCATACTGGTCTAGTTGAAAGTCAAACACACTCATGGTAGGTTTCATAGGGTCAGGGTGAAGTGTGTGTTAACAGATGCTCTGACCCTTCTCTCTTTACAGGTTCCTTATAAGGTGCATTCCAGTTTTACAAGGTTTTTACTACTTTAGGCTGAAGTGCTCCGTTCCCACAACAGACAGAAACAGAGAGCAGGATCTGTCTGTAATGAATAAGTCATGTCTAAGAGTATGTGTTGTTGTCAGATAGCTAGCTTCACCTAGCCTTGAGGCGAGAAAATATTCAAATAATGAACAACGGTAGGAGTTTTACCTTACTGTGTTACTAGAGCAGGAAAAAGTCTGGGCATTAGTTGAATGCTATGACTAGCAGACAGAGTATTTCCTGGTCAGAACATGTGGTCAGAAAAAACTCACCCTTCTAATGAATGGTTGTTGACTTCTTGAAGGGATGACTGATACAATGCATTGCTATCGTTGCCGTAGTCTACCTATGACTGACGTTATATGTTGTGTGTGTGTGTGCCTGCCTGTGTGTGTGTGTGTTTGTGTGTGTGTTTGTGTTTGTTTGTGTGTGTGTTACAGGTGACTGCTGGTTGCTGGCAGCCATAGCCTCGTTGACTCTGAACGATAATCTCCTCCACAGAGTTGTTCCTCATGGACAGGACTTCGGAGGACAGTACGCTGGCATCTTCCACTTCCAGGTCAACACACACTCCCTTCCTGTTTCTATTACTACTGTATATCAAGATATTCCTGTTGATTTCCCAAATACTGGATCTACAGTTGATATTTCACTCAAGAAGTTTAAGAAAAGGCGTAAAAAAAACTAAACAACTCTCAATATTCAGCGGCCTAAATTCTCTCCTTAACGTTTACGGACAGTTCAGTCAAAATCTAAACTGTCATAGTTACTCAGTAATAAACCAGCTATAAACACTTTATCTGCAAACAATACACCTAGGTAGGATTTGAGTACATCACAAAAGAACCGAGCAACCTCTTCCTGCTTCTTGCCAGGCCTTCATCATATGAACTTTGCTTTATACACAAAACCAAACCTCTCACACAAACCTTCTTATCAGAAATTGAAGGGGTAAATTAACTGCACAGTTTAAAGTAACTGTCCAGTGAAAATCTCACTTTTAAAAGGATATATTCTGTTAACTCATACCCAATAATGTTGTTGACTCGCCTTATACTCGTATTTGTGGCCAAAGCATGAATTGAAGAAAAAACACTTCAACAACCTCAAACTTGTATTTCAAACAGACCGTTTCAAAAATGCTTGCTATTTCCTGAAAGAGAATGACATCATCCAACCTCATTGGCCAATCAGCAGTCTATTCGCATTAATATTTTTCATAACCGGTATACGGCCACACCATTCTGTGGTTGTGGTACGCGCACACCATTACAACACGGAAAAGCTGCTTTTTAACATACTTAATTACCTTTTCTTTTGGGGGGAAGTATTTCACTCATATTGTAATTAATTATAGGTAATATTTCATAGAAATCTGGAAACACTCGATAGTTACTTTAAGTTACTTTAAGTGCTGCTGGCTCTGACTACGATATGGTTTACTTTCTTGTAGCCAGCACTGGTGTGTTTATCTCAGATATTGTTGTGATAACGTTGGGGTCAATTTAAGTTAAATTATCCTGTCCGTTGAACTGGAATGCAATTCAGTTCACAGATTGATTGGAGTCTATGTGGATCAGACCCCAACTCTGCTAATTGATACATTGAGATATAATTATGATAGGAACACATCCTAACTTCCACCTACGTAAAATGTTCACTTAGTCTCCAATTGTCATCAATGCGTTCAACTTGAAGTGGAAGTTAGGATATGCCCCATAAAGGCTAATAGTGTAGATTCAGTAATGTGATCATAGTGTGATTCCCCCTCTGTGTGTGTCAGTGGAGGAGGGACCCTATGAAACTGCTTCTCAGTTTAGCAGGTAAAAAGATCTATTGCTTTTGCGACACCCCAGTGTAGCTACTGTATGTTGGCTAGTAGAATTCTTTGCAGTTTGGTTGTTTTCAAAATCCCCTGCCTAATGGGACAACCACAGAGCAGGCTGAACTTGCCCGGCTGCCATAAATGCATTAATTGTCCGTCTTTCACCTAAACAGTTGGGATGAACCAGAAAGATCTGTTTTATTTAGTTGTTTTCAGTCAAAATAAATCACGTGGCAACTTTAGAGCATGATCAACTTGCCCGACTGCTCATTTCACTTGGCCCAGGCAATAGGGCAACCCTTAAGTTCTCTGCTGAACTAAGTTCCAGAGTTTTACCATCGGGAGAAATAAAATGGCCCCACCACTCTGGGACCTGTGGTGCCACCTCTGCACTCACACACGTACAGTCAGGTCCAAAATGATTGGCACCCTTGATAAAGATGAGCAAGAAAGACTTTATAAAATAAATCATACAAATACTGAGCTATATTGTATGCTCAAAATCTTTTGGAAATTATATTATTTTATACTAATACAATTTCTCAGCTAAATATAGTTTGTTTAAAGGCCAAATGCAGCTGTTTTTATATCAATATCATTAATGGGTAACAATTAAGTACCTTACTTAAAATGGGCAAACATTTTTATCAAGCAATAATATTTCTTATCACTGTCTGGCAGTGGTCTGGGTGGGAAGGGGAAAACTGAAAACTAGCTGTTATTGGCAGAGCGTTTTGAAACCCTCTTTGTTGTTGGTCTATTAATCAATTCACCGCATGGTGATGGCACCATGGAAAGCCGAAACTTCCGCCTAAGCAAACCGGCTGATTAGAAGGTCCTGTGTAGATTGTATTTTCAACAAGCAACTATCAGGAAATAACACTTGATAAAAAATCACACTTTTACAGTGTTAATTTCATCAGATGTTGACTTCACTGGGTTTTTAAAAAAGTAAGAAAAATTAAAGCACCCTGCCCTTGTGATTATGAGATTGGAGAACACATTGCTAGGGAGCTTAAACCATTCAAAAACCATTAAACCATGGTTAGTTGACCACAAAATCAACATTTTGCAATGGCCGTCTCAGTCTCTGGACTTTAACCCCATTGAAAACCTGTGGTTTGAATTAAAGAGGACAGTCCATAAGAGCAGACGAAGGATATCAAGGATCTGGAAAGATTCTGTATGGAGGAATGGGTGGTCTCCAATCTCATAAAACATTTTAGAAGGCCCAGTGCCGTTATCCACGGAGTGAGTTTTTAAAAGGTATTGTCTTGTATTTATCTACATTTTTGTTTCTTCATTTCTACAATTGTAAAGTGCCTTTAGGTAATTGAAAAGCGTTATATACTGTCCCATGTATTATTGGTATTGGAACAGGGTTAGCAATCATTTTGACCCCTATCTTTTTTAGAAACAACATGCTACTTGTTAAACAACATCTCTTTTTGTAAGCAATTGTACTAGTATAAATTAAATATATATTTTTGAACATACAATATAGCTCAGTATTAGTATTATTTATTTTATACACTCTTTTTTGCAGAGATCTTTATCATACACACGCACACACACACATTCATGCACACACACACACACTCATGCACACACACACACACACATTCGTGCACACACAGACACACATGCTCACACACACTCATGCACGCACACAAACACACACCCATGCACGCACACAAACACACACACACACACTCATGCACGCACACAAACACACACACACACTCATGCACGCACACAAACACACACACACACTCATGCACGCACACAAACACACACACACACTCATGCATGTACATAGGCACATACACACTCATGCACGTGCGTACGCACACACAAACACACACACACAAATGCACGTACACAGGCATACACACACACACACACACGCATTCACACACACTCACGCACAGACACAATAACAGCTCAGCTGTGTATGTCTATGCTCTATACCACCTCCACTGCCACTGTTTGGGAGTCAGGAGTCTGAACAGTGGGAATCTAGTGGGTGAACAGTGTGAGTCAGGAGTCTGAACAGTGGGAATCTAGTGGGTGAACAGTGGGAATCTAGTGGGTGAACAGTGGGAGTCAGGAGTCTGAACAGTGGGAATCTAGTGGGTGAACAGTGGGAGTCAGGAGTCTGAACAGTGGGAATCAAGTGGGTGAACAGTGGGAGTCAGGAGTCTGAACAGTGGGAATCTAGTGGGAGTCAGGAGTCTGAACAGTGGGAATCTAGTGGGTGATCAGTGGGAGTCAGGAGTCTGAACAGTGGGAATCTAGTGGGAGTCAGGAGTCTGAACAGTGGGAATCTAGTGGGTGAACAGTGGGAGTCAGGAGTCTGAACAGTGGGAATCTAGTGGGTGAACAGTGGGAGTCAGGAGTCTGAACATTGGGAATCTAGTGGGTGAACAGTGGGAGTCAAGAGTCTGAACAGTGGGAATCTAGAGGGTGAACAGTGGGAATCTAGTGGGTGAACAGTGGGAGTCAGGAGTCTGAACAGTGGGAATCTAGTGGGTGAACAGTGGGAGTCAGGAGTCTGAACAGTGGGAATCTAGTGGGTGTCATTGTGGCTTCTGGTTCTGACACTTTAGAGAAAAATGTCTTCAATATAGTTCCATTAGTGTTTCCCAGAGCCATATAGCTCATATATACTGTACATGGCCCTGGTTCCCCTGATCTGATCTAGTCTGGTGGAGCTAAATTGCCTTGCCGTTATTGCATCAGTCAGTTACATGCAGCTGAGGAGTATGATACATTACTGAGTAGCCTGTGTTTCTCCCTCTAAAAGCGTACTAACATCACAGTGGTGTAGGCAGGTTACATGGAACCCCCCATGACTTCCTCTGGTTGTTACCTCAGTCTTAGTTCCTTATTTCCCCTGTTGAGTTCTATTTATGATGAGCTGGTTCTAGTGCCACCTCTGACCCCTGGTGGTCATTGGCTGTTAGTGATCATAATAATATAATATGCCATTTAGCAGACGCTTTTATCCAAAGCGACTTACAGTCATGCGTGCATACATTTTTGTGTATGGGTGGTCCCGGGGATCGAACCCACTACCTTGGCGTTACAAGCGCCGTGCTCTACCAGCTGAGCTACAGAGGACCACATCATAAACTCCCTGCTTATCCTCAGGGGGGATTTGTTTGTTGTCTTCAATGTTCTGTGTATTCACTCTTGGTGTGTAAAGTAACATGAATATGAACCACGTGTAAAACTGACCGTAGATCAGCTTCCAGAGACAACTCCCTTCATTCTAGTCCTGTGTAGCTCAGTTGTTAGAGCATGGTGCTTGCAGCGCCAGGGTTGTGGGTTCGTTTCCCACGGGGGACCAGTACGAAAAAAGTATTAAAATGTATGCACTCTCTACTGTAAGTCGCTCTGGATAAGAGCGTCTGCTAAATGACTAAAATGTCAAAAAAAATGTCAAATTCTACTCTTCTCTGCGTGTTGTAGTTCTAAGATGGTTTTAAACTCCCTACTGTCTGTGTGTTGTAGTTCTGAGATGGTTCTAAACTCCCTACTGTCTGTGTGTTGTAGTTCTGAGATGGTTATAAACTCCATACTGTCTGTGTGTTGTAGTTCTGAGATGGTTATAAACTCCCTACTGTCTGTGTGTTGTAGTTCTGAGATTGTTATAAACTCCCTACTGTCTGTGTGTTGTAGTTCTGGCAGTATGGGGAGTGGGTGGAGGTGGTGATCGATGACAGGCTGCCGGTGAAGGATGGGAAGGTGCTGTTTGTCCACTCTGCCGAGGGAGGAGAGTTCTGGAGCGCCCTGCTGGAGAAGGCCTATGCCAAGTAAGGAGGGAGGAGGGAGGAGAGGAGAGGAGAGGAGAGGAGAAGAGGGTGGTTAGAAGGATTCAAATGTAAACATGGGCTTTGCATTTATTTCACTCTGTCTGTGTTATCATATCAGTAAATCGCTCTGAATTAGAGCGTCTGCTAAATGACCTAAATGTAAAATGATATGTCTATATGCATATTGTACAGTGATTTGTGACTTTTGACACAGAATTGTCAACCCTTGTTGCAGGTTGAATGGCTGTTACGAGGCTCTGTCGGGAGGCAGTACGTCAGAGGGTTTTGAGGACTTCACAGGAGGGGTGACGGAGATGTTCGATCTGAGGAAGGCGCCCTCTGACCTCTACAGCATCATCAGCCGGGCTGTGGAGAGAGGCTCGCTGTTGGGCTGCTCCATAGACGTCAGTACTGATACCCCTCACATACGCTGAATAGACACATGTAGCAGTGTTTGTACGTGCGTTTGTGTATGTGTGTCCTCCCTGACCGTGTCCTCTCTCTATCCCCAGATCACCGGCAGTCATGACATGGAGGCCGTGACCTTTAAGAAGCTAGTGAAAGGCCACGCCTACTCATTGACTGGGGTCGACCAGGTGAGCCAATGACCTTGTCCGATCTCCAGTGCTCTGGTTTGATTGACACTAAGAGGTTAATTCCCCCGACTACAATCTGTTTTAGTGGGGTTCTGAACAGCGAGTACAATAATTACATCCAATTGGACAGAAAAGACAGCGTTGCAACCAATACAAATGTGTATCCCTTTGCATCAGTTTGATTGACACAGCTTCTATACGTCTGTGTAATGCAGTATCCCTCTCCATCAGGTGGTGTACAGGGGGAATATGACCAAACTGGTCCGCATCCGCAACCCCTGGGGAGAGATAGAGTGGACTGGGGCCTGGAGCGACAAGTAAGAGACAGAAGCTCCACTTTACACCTCTCATGTTACATATCATGTATCATATATCTAGGGAGTTTATAGCTGTCATATCATGTATCATATATCTAGGGAGTTTATAGCTGTCATATCATGTATCATATATCTAGGGAGTTTATAGCTGTCATATCATGTATCATATATCTAGGGAGTTTATAGCTGTCATATCATGTATCATATAACTAGTGAGTTTATAGCTGTCATATCATATATCATATAACCAGTGAGTTTATAGCTGTCATATCATATGTCATATAACCAGTGAGTTTATAGCTGTCATATCATATGTCATATAACTAGTGAGTTTATAGCTGTCATATCATATATCATATAACTACTGGTTGTTGTTGATATACAGTCAGTGATGTGTTTTCTTTGTGGATGTTTCAGCTCCAGAGAGTGGGAGGGTGTTGAACGCTCAGTCAGAGGGCGACTCCAGAACTGCAGTGAGGACGGGGAGTTCTGGTGAGTGTGTGTGTGTGTTTATGTGTGTGTATTTGTGATACCAAGTCTGATGTCTTATTGGCCGATCGGTATGATACTTCAAAGTATGTGTGCGTTAATGCATTGTATACCTGACCGACTCTCCACCTCCCTCCCTCCCTCCCTCCCTCCCTCCCTCCCTCCCTCCCTCCCTCCCTCCCTCCCTCCCTCCCTCCCTCCCTCCCTCCCTCCCCTCCCTCCCTCCTCCCTCCCTCCCTCCCTCCCTCCCTCCCTCCCTTCTATCAGGATGTCGTTCAGTGACTTCCTGCTTGAGTTCACACGTCTGGAGATCTGCAACCTGACAGCAGACGCCCTGGAGGCCACCCAGCAGAAGAAGTGGAGCTCAGCCGTCTACCAGGGGGAGTGGAGGTCGGGCAGCACGGCCGGGGGCTGCAGAAACTTCCCTGGTGAGGAGGGAGGGAGGATGGAAGGAAGGAAGCAGGGAAGGAGGGAGGGAAGGAGGCAGGGAAGAGGCTGTAGCAAAGAGAGAAGGATAAAGCCAGTTGCTCCTAGTTACTGAGTAAAGGAGTTATGTTTTCTTCCCATGGTTAAGATTACAATTAGGTTGAAGCTAGATATGTACCTAAAAGCAACTTCTACTGATTGCGTGAGGATAAAGAAATGGTGTCTTATACACAGTTGATTAAAATGTTTCCTTCTCTAGAGTCTTCTAATCACTGTTTCCCCCACAATCCCTAGCCACATTCTGGATCAACCCACAATTCAAGGTCGCCCTAAAGCACCCCGACATAGCCGGCCAATCAGATTGCAGCTTCCTGGTGGCGCTCATGCAGAAGGACCGGAGAAAGAAACGCAGGGAGGGCCAGGACATGGAGACCATCGGATTCGCCATCTACGAGGCAAGAAACTGATCTTTGTTTCTTGTTAAACTTTTTTCATTGAGGTTTCAAGTTTAAGCAAGGCAATACGATAGTTTGTCAATCAATCAATTTTATTTTTATATAGCCCTTCTTACATCAGCTAATATCTCGAAGTGCTGTACAGAAACCCAGCCTAAAACCCCAAACAGCTAGTAATGCAGGTGTAGAAGCACGGTGGCTAGGAAAAACTCCCTAGAAAGGCAAAACCTAGGAAGAAACCTAGAGAGGAACCAGGCTATGAGGGGTGGCCAGTCCTCTTCTGGCTGTGCCGGGTGGAGATTATAACAGAACCATGCCAAGATGTTCAAAAATGTTCATAAGTGACAAGCATGGTCAAATAATAATCAGGAATAAATCTCAGTTGGCTTTTCATAGCCGATCATTAGAGTTTAAAACAGCAGGTCTGGGACAGGTAGGGGTTCCATAACCGCAGGCAGAACAGTTTAAACTGGAATAGCAGCAAGGCCAGGCGGACTGGGGACAGCAAGGAGTCACCACGGCCGGTAGTCCCGACGTATGGTCCTAGGGCTCAGGTCTCTCAGTTGGCTTTTCATAGCCGATCATTTAGAGTTGAAAACAGCAGGTCTGGGACAGGTAGGGGTTTCGTAGCCGCAGGCAGAACAGTTGAAACTGGAATAGCAGCAAGGCCAGGCGGACTGGGGACAGCAAGGTGTCATCATGCCCGGTAGTCCTGACGTATGGTCCTAGGGCTCAGGTTCTCAGAGAGAAAGAGAGAACGAGAGAATTAGAGAGAGCATACTTAAATTCACACAGGACACTGGATAAGACAGGAGAAGTACTCCAGGTATAACCAACTAACCCCAGCCCCCCGACACATAAACTACTGCAGCATAAATACTGGAGGCTGAGACAGGAGCGGTCCGGAGACACTGTGGCCCCATCCGAAGAAACCCCGGACAGGGCCAAACAGGAAGGATATAACCCCACCCACTCCGCCAAAGCACAGCCCCCGCACCACTAGAGGGATATCCCCAACCACCAACTTACAATCCTGAGACAAGGCCGAGTATAGCCCACAGAGGTCTCCACCACAGCACAAACCAAGGGGGGGCGCCAACCCAGACAGGAAGATCACGTCAGTAACTCAACCCACTCAAGTGACGCACCCCTCCCAGGGACGGCATGAAAGAGCACCAGCAAGCCAGTGACTCAGCCCCTGCAACAGGGTTAGAGGCAGAGAACCCCAGTGGAGAGGGGAACCGGCCCGGCAGAGACAGCAAGGGCTGTTCGTTGCTCCAGCCTTTCCGTTCACCTTCACACTCCTGGGCCAGACTACACTCAATCATATGACCTACTGAAGAGATAAGTCTTCAGTAAAGACTTAAAGGTTGAGACCGAGTCTGCGTCTCTCACATGGGTAGGCAGACTGTTCCATAAAAATGGAGATCTATAGGAGAAAGCCCTGCCTCCCGCTGTTTGCTTAGAAATTCTAGGGACAATTAGGAGGCCTGCGTCTTGTGACCGTAGCGTACGTATTGGTATGTACGGCAGGACCAACTCGGAAAGATAGGTAGGAGCAAGCCCATGTAACGCTTTATAGGTTAACAGTAAAACCTTGAAATCAGCCCTTGCCTTAACAGGAAGCCAGTGTAGGGAAGCTAGCACTGGAGTAATATGATCAAATTTCTTGGTTCTAGTCAGGATTCTAGCAGCCGTATTTAGCACTAACTTAAGTTTATTTAGTGCTTTATCCGGGTAGCCGGAAAATAGAGCATTGCAGTAGTCTAATCTAGAAGTAACAAATGCATGGATTAATTTTTCTGCATCATTTTTGGACAGAAAATTTCTGATTTTTGCAATGTTACGTAGATGGAAAAAAGCTGTCCTTGAAACAGTCTTGATATGTTCGTCAAAAGAGAGATCAGGGTCAAGAGTAACGCCTAGGTCCTTCACAGTTTTATTTGAGACGACTTTACAACCATCAAGATGAATTGTCAGATTTAACAGAAGATCTCTTTGTTTCTTGGGACCTAGAACAAGCATCTCTGTTTTGTCCGAGTTTAAAAGTAAAAAGTTTTCAGCCATCCACTTCCTTATGTCTGAAACACAGGCTTCTAGCGAGGGCAATTTTGGGGCTTCACCATGCTTCATTGAAATGTACAGCTGTGTGTCATCCGCATAGCAGTGAAAGTTAACATTATGTTTTCGAATAACATCCCCAAGAGGTAAAATATATAGTGAAAACAATAGTGGTCCTAAAACGGAACCTTGAGGAACACCGAAATGTACAGTTGATTTGTCGGAGGACAGACCATTCACAGAGACAAACTGATATCTTTCCGACAGGTAGGATCTAAACCAGGCCAGAACTTGTCCGTGTAGACCAATTTGGGTTTCCAGTCTCTCCAAAAGAATGTGGTGATCGATGGTGTCAAAGGCAGCACTAAGGTCTAGTAGCACGAGGACAGATGCAGAGCCTCGGTCTGACGCCATTAAAAGGTCATTTACCACCTTCACAAGTGCAGTCTCAGTGCTATGATGGGGTCTAAAACCAGACTGAAGCATTTCGTATACATTGTTTGTCTTCAGAAAGGCAGTGAGTTGCTGCGCAACAGCTTTTTCTAAAATTTTTGAGAGGAATGGAAGATTCGATATAGGCCGATAGTTTTTTATATTTTCCGGGTCAAGGTTTGGCTTTTTCAAGAGAGGCTTTATCACTGCCACTTTTAGTGAGTTTGGTACACATCCGGTGGATAGAGAGCTGTTTATTATGTTCAACATAGGAGGGCCAAGCACAGGAAGCAGCTCCTTCAGCAGTTTAGTAGGAATAGGATCCAGTATGCAGCTTGAAGGTTTAGAGGCCATGATTATTTTCATCATTGTGTCAAGAGATATAGTACTAAAACACTTAAGTGTCTCTCCCGATCCCAGGCCCTCGCAGAGCTGTGCAGATCCAGGACAGCTAAGCCCTGGAGGAATACGCAGATTCAAAGAGGAGTCCGTAATTTGCTTTCTAATGGTCATGATCTTTTCCTCAAAGAAGTTCATGAATTTATCACTGCTGAAGTGAAAACCATCCTCTCTTGGGGAATGCTGCTTTTAGTTAGCTTTGCAACAGTATCAAAAAGAAATTTTGGATTGTTCTTATTTTCCTCGATTAATTTGGAAAAGTAGGATGATCGAGCAGCAGTGAGGGCTCTTCGGTACTGCACGGTACTGTCTTTCCAAGCTAGTCGGAAGACTTCCAGTTTGGTGTGGCGCCATTTCCGTTCCAATTTCCTGGAAGCTTGCTTCAAAGCTCGGGTATTTTCTGTATACCAGGGAGCTAGTTTCTTATGACAAATGTTTTTCGTTTTTAGGGGTGCAACTGCATCTAGGGTATTGCGCAAGGTTAAATTGAGTTCCTCAGTTAAGTGGTTAACTGATTTTTGTCCTCTGACGTCCTTGGGTAGGCAGAAGGAGTCTGGAAGGGCATCAATGAATTTTTGTGTTGTCTGAGAATTTATAGCACGACTTTTGATGTCAAGGAAAGTGTTTTGAATAAGTAGAATTGACTGGATGTTTATATCTAACTCCTGTATTTTTCTGTCTCTCTCTTCAGGTTCCTAATGAGGTATGTATATTCTGCTGGCCAGTATTCTTTTACATTAGGTTGTAAGTCAATCTTGTGATAAGCTGTAAGAGTCCAGCATAACTATGATCCTGTTGGTCCATTTTCTAGATATTTAGAGTGCTTTAAAACCTGTTGAACAGTGTGTCATAGCTGAAGAAGTGGAATGTTGCCAAAAAGCCTATATTGACCTGTCGGAAAGGTCAGTGCAGCTCGTGCTTAGGCTCACAGCCAATTGTCTCATATGGAGATGCATGGTAGCATTCTCCTCATTATGTGGCAACATTGTGGTCTTAAAGGGGAAATCTGCAGTTGCTACATCCATTTTTTGACTAGTATGATAAGTAGGCCTGCCTTGAAGAATATAACTTATAAATGTCTCATGAGCATAGTTGAATTGTCATACACCATCAGAACCCAAAATATAAGCTTGTTTTACTTCAATGTTTGTAAACAAAGTCAATTTATACAAACACCATATAGCCTCAAAACATGGTTAAAACTATAATTTCTATATCATGGATGGTCTTTCCTTGCATCCATAGTCCCAAAAATTGGAGAGTGTTTACATTTCTCCAGCCCCGTCCCTCAGCGTTTTACTGAAACAGGGGTGGGGAAAACGCGTTGTTATTGTTTCAACTTCTGATTGCTGCTTTAAGGTCAAAGCTCAGAGGTCAAGGATTCAGATATTCACTTCCCTCACAGTGCCTAGAAGGTCAGGGGTTAGGTTCACCTAGAAGAGGATGCAATGAACTCAACTTCTCTGAAGTGAACTAACTTGCCCACAGTGCTTTCCTCTCAGTATGTGGGCAGATCAGGGGTTGGAGGTCAAGGGTTAGATTTCATTAAACTAATTCACTCACAGAGCTTTCCCTCCTCTCCATCCTCTTAGTACATGGGTTAGGTTCACCTAGTTTAACTAACTCGCTCATACTGCTTTCCCCTGCCCTTAGTATGTGGGCAGATCAGGGGTTAAGGGTTAAAGGTTAGAGGTCAGGGGTTAGTGAGTTCATCCCCCTCACAGCATTTTCCCCCTACACTCTCTGTCCTCTTAGTATGTGGGTAAATCAGGCGTCCACCTGAAGAGAGACTTCTTCCTGACACACGGTTCCAGCGCCCGCTCTGAGCTTTTCATCAATCTGAGAGAGGTGAGCTCTCGCTTCCAGCTGCCTGCCGGGGAGTACATCATCGTCCCCTCCACCTTCGAACCCAAGAAGGAGGGAGACTTTGTCCTTAGGGTCTTCTCTGAGAAACCTGCCGACTCTGAGTGAGTGATGGAGAAGTGAGAGGTGGACAGGAAATATGATAGGTTGATATGGAGATTATGGATGGTATAAGGTGATGAATTTGATTGAAGGATATTGATACTGGTGTTATTTTCTGTCTGTTAGGGAGCTGGATGATGATGTCACAGCTGAACTACCAGCAGAGGTGAGTGGAGGAGATGTGGGATGTGTCCCAAATGGCACCCTATTCCCTATATAGTGTGCTACTTTTGATTAGAGCTCTGTTCGAAAGTAGTGCATTATATAGGGAATAGGGTGCCATTTCAGACACAGACATAGAGAAGTGTGTTTGATAAATTAGTTATACACTATTACTAAACAAATCAAAGTAAAGAGTTTACATTCCTCTGTGAGTTTACATTCCTCTGTGAGTTTACATTCCTCTGTGAGTTTACATTCCTCTACGAGTTTACATTCCTCTGTGAGTTTACATTCCTCTGTGAGTTTACATTCCTCTGTGAGTTTACATTCCTCTGTGAGTTTACATTCCTCTGTGAGTTTACATTCCTCTACGAGTTTACATTCCTCTGTGAGTTTACATTCTTCTGTGAGTTTACATTCCTCTGTGAGTTTACATTCCTCTACGAGTTTACATTCCTCTGTGAGTTTACATTCCTCTGTGAGTTTACAT